>NC_140165.1:208032761-208129753 GCF_963971535.1 Notolepis coatsorum
TAATATATAATACTTTATTGGGTTTGAAAACTGTATGTGAAACATTATTTTGCCTGGTTACCACAGAATATTCACAAAGCGTGATAGGCCTTCGTATATTGAAGTGCAATTTTAAACTATGAAATATGCTAAAAATATATGCATACTATGTCCATATAGCACTAGCAAAATGGTAGTCACAGCACTTGTGGGGGGGGTTAAACCATCCCCTTCTCAAATCAATGATTCACGGATCTGATCTTTTCTCAAATCTCTCATTACCTCTTCACCCGAATCAAACTCTGTGATATAGGCTTCCCAGAGAGCAGAGCGTGATATGAATGAAACCAGAGTTTGGTTTCATAAGGAGAAAAAAAACAGAGCGAGAATCTCTGTGGATATGCTCGGGCTGACACTTTATCTTGGTTATATCTGACAGTGCTATCATGTAGGCAAATAATACCGTTGGAGATACAGGGCCGTCGCGATTCAAACGAATGGGACTGAGCTGCTTGATCCCATCTAGTGACTCTTATGAAGCTCTTGCTGGTTTCCGGCTGTACTGTATTATGTACCGCTACACTTTGCTTGCTTCATATCACAGCCGGGCAAATTAACATAGACAGAGATTAATCTTTGATCTCTCGTGGGCGACGGTATGTCATGTAAATTAATTAAATTGGCTCACTAGCATTTTTATATTACCTACTGTAAACATAAAATCCAGTTACCCGAAGTTGTTGAAGTGGTCCAACTTCTCAACATTTCAATGGAGAGTCTGTTTACTGGGCAGTGGGCACTGTCATGATGAATCAAATGGTGAATGGAAAATGGTGCATTTATATAGCGCTTCTATCCAGTGGCGTTGCGCAATATGTCGGGGCCCCCCCGCAGATCAGACCATGGGGCCCCGCCCACTCCCCTAAATCAATAATAAAGTGAGAAAATTGTGCACGCTCCGCGCGAGGTCCATCCCATAATAGCCTACCCTAATGTCCAGCTCACCCTCCGCCTATGGATAGACATCGCGGCCACTTAAACCATGTACTAAAAAATTTACGGATTAGATTCCAGTTCCAATGTAACCTGTAGGCTACTCGTACTGGTTATGGCGAATAAAACGTTATATTCTTCTAACCTGTCTCGGCGGCTGTAGCGTGGCTGGGGGTCTGGCTGGGCTGTCTGTCTGCCTGGCAGTGGCGGCTCGTGGGACTGTATTTGTGAGGGGCGCATGCGCATGGCCGATTTTTTTATCATGTGCATTTGTGCAATACCACATTTTCCCAGGCGGTGGCGCCATTTCTCCATGTAAATGAGAAAACACTGTGTTAACTGTGCTCTAGTCTAGAGAGCCTCTAGACTTAAATATGTATTGTACAGAGCGAATTAAAGAAATACAAATAAAAAACTATACATAATATAAACCTCACTGTTACTCTGTATATGTATATTGACTGAACATTCCTTTACTTACTCCTTACTTTTTTGTAGTAGAACACTGGTAGACTGACCAGTGTAGCAGCGTTCTCTCTCTCTCTCTCTCTTCTCTCTCTCTCTCTCTCTCTCTCTTCTCTCTCTCTCTCTCTCTCTCTCTCTCTCTCTCTCTCTCTCTCTCTCTCTCTCTCTCTCTCTCTCTCTGATCCATCCAATAATAATCACATATGTATATCTTGTCATTTTAATTAATTAGTTAGTATAGTATAGTAAAAATTAATTAGTTAGTATCCCCCTCTACCTCTCTCTCTCACACAGACACACACATCCAAGGCTACAGTTCTAAACTACCTTATAGAACAAGAACGGAGTAGTGCGTCGCTCACAACAACAGAGCATCGCTCTAACATGAAATCACCTTATAATTTAAGAGAGCAGTGCAGAGAGAGAGAGAGAGAGAGAGAGAGAGAGAGAGAGAGAGAGAGAGAGAGAGAGAGAGAGAGAGAGAGAGAGAGAGAGAGAGATCGCGACTCACTTGTTTAGTTGAAACGCACCACTGTCCAGCAGGCAGAAGGGCTTGATAAAGTGTATATGTCCACTGTTGATGTCCATGTCCACTGCATCCAGCTAGCCATATAGCTTCTTGTTAGCCAAGTTAGCCACCACAAGTACAACCAGCTAGAAAACGACAGCTACTTGTTTTCAAATTGACGAACTGGGGGCATGACTGACAACACAGCAGGAAGGACGGAAGGACCCTGCTTGAAAACGCGCCCGGCTTCCATCATATTACATCATATTTCAACGATCAGTGCGTTACGCACTGATAGGCGAAATATATTTGCTTGACCTATTTCATTGGCTGCGAGGATACAGCGATGATACCAGTGCACGCCCTGCCGGCCTAAATATTAAAGGCAACCAACTTGTGTCTAGCCACGCCCAACTTGCGTCTAGCCACGCCCCCGCGGCGACGTGGCAGCAGCAGAGCGCCGCGGAGCTCTGTCGCGGCAGCATTATGTAGCAGTAATCCCCCCTTTTTTAACATCGAGAACTAGCTCAACTGGCAGCGCTGCCTTGCTGTGGATTCTGCGGTCCGTTGGTGACAAGTTTGATTCCCTTCAATTTTTTTTTTTTTTTGAACGTGCATTCTTTCGCCGGTTAAGTTTAGGCATGTTAACTTTAAGCATTGTTTCGGAGTTGGTTAAGGTTAAGGTTAGGCATTGTTTCGGAGTTGGTTAAGGTTAGAAGGGTTAAGTTTAGGCGCTGTTAAGGAGCTGGTTAAGGTTAGAGTTTGTCTTAGAGAATGGCAATATTCTTTCGGAGTTGGTTATGGTTATGGTTAAGGTTAGGCATTGTTTCGGAGTTAAGGTTAAGGTTAGGCATTGTTTCGGAGTTGGTTAAGGTTAGAAGGGTTAAGTTTAGGCGCTGTTAAGGAGCTGGTTAAGGTTAGAGTTTGTCTTAGAGAATGGCAATAAACAGCCTATTTCCGCTCTGCAGCGCGAGGCAATAGACAGCCTATTTCCGCGCTGCAGCTCTCTCGCGCTGCCGCGGTCACATGGGCGTAGTGGCCAATCAGAGAAACGCTAAACACAAGTTGGTTGCCTAAAATATTCACGCGCCCTACCGGGCGCGATATGTCTCCGCCCAGCCTTCTTTTTCTTTCGTGTAACGTCAGAGGTCCAACTCCGTATCTTGTAGCCATGCCCTTAACTCTGGTCCCACATCAAAGAGGCTGGCTTCCGAGGGTGGTTTGTATAGGGGGCAGATGGTCAGGATGTGGTCAACAGTCTGCTCAGGGTCTCCACACTCACATGCAGCGCTGTCTGCCAGGCCCCACTTCTTTAATGATGCTTTAAAGCGACCAACCCCAGATCTTAAACGGTTCAGCAGAACCCATTGCCGGCGTGGAAGATCGTCTCCTGTGGCGCCATCTCCTGGATCCCAGATGTGGTGGTGGATACGGGTTGGCCCAGCACTCTCCCACTCTCTCTTCCAGGCTGCCGCCAGCCATCCATTTCTGGATAGGTCCTCAGTGGTGGAACGGAGCATCTCTTGTGCCACCTTGTTGTAGGGGTGGCGGGACTTGAGTCTGCTCATAGGTGCTGTTGTTGTTGTGGTGTTGTGTAGGATGTGCCAGTCATGCTTCACTGCCTTCCTTGCTAGGGCGAGAGTGGCAGCCTCTCGTCGTAGGCCAGCTGGTGCGATTCCTGCAAGGACTGGCAGCAGGAAGACGGGTGTAGCCTTCAGGCATCCAGTGATGATCCGGAGGGCGTTGTTAGTAGCCGCATCAACTTTTTTAACGTGTGGGCTTCTGCTCCAGACTGGGGCACAGTACTCTGCTGCCGAGAAGACCAGGGCTTGGGTGGATATCCGAAGGGTCTTGGCAGTGGCTCCCCAGGTTGTACCTGCGAGGCGTCGGATCAGCGCAACCCTTGATGTTGTCTTTGCCCTGACATCTTCGAGGTGTTGTTTGAAGGACAGTGTCCGATCCAGACGCACGCCAAGGTATTTAGGGGCTTGCTGGGACTCCAGACGCTTGTGGTCAGCATATACCTCCAGTTCCCTCTTGGCGTCTCTGTTGCAGAGATGGTATGCTGCTGAAACAGTCTTGCTGGTGCTGAGCTGTAGGCGCCACTTTTGTAGATAGGCTACTAGGATGTCCATGTCTTGGTTAAGACCGTCCTCCATTGCCTTCCATGTGGGTCTTCTCAGCATGATGGCAAGATCGTCCGCATAGCCGTACTTTCTCGATGCTGTGACTGGGAGATCGTAGATGTAAATATTAAACAGCATCAGAGAAAGGACTGACCCCTGTGGGACACCGTTCCTCAGTCTTCTGAGCCTGCTGCGCTGGCCATCGCTGGTGTGTAGGACAAAACTGCGGTTAGACAACATCTCCATGATAAACTTCACCATATGCCGATCAGGTACCATCCTCATCAGCTTCAGGTGGAGTCCACGGTGCCAGACAGTATCGTATGCGGCAGTCAGGTCCAGGTACACTACCCCCGCTTTCTCATTAGCTTGAAGCTGTCCTCGATGTCTTGAGACAGTAGTGTTACCTGGTCCACTGTTGATCTACCATGTCGGAAACCGGCCTGTTCCTGTGGGAGCTGTGTGTCAATTACTGGCTCAATGCGGCTATGGATCATTCTTTCCAATATCTTAAATGGAACACAGAGCAGCGAGATGGGTCGATATGCCTTGGGGTCTTCCGCAGGTTTGTTTGGCTTTGGCAGGGCAATTACAGAAGCACGACGCCAGGTCTTGGGGATCTTGCACCTCTGATAGCATGCAGAGAAGAATGCACAGAGCCAGTCAGATGTTGTTGTGCTCTGGTGGGTGATAAACTCCGGGTGGATGTTGTCACGGCCTGGCGATTTGCCCGTCTTGAGCTTACTCATGGCCTCATCGAGTTCATCTGCTGTGAACTCTCCTGAGAGGTTAGAATCTACACTGGCCACCTTGGAGAGGGAAAACACCTCCTGTGTTATCAGACGGGTAACATCTTTGTCTGCGTCTGGGTAACGACCGTTCTTCAGGAGCTCGGAGGCGATGGCATCTGCAGTGACTGGGCAGCTTGGGGGCTTCGTACATCTGCCTGTAAGCTGGTTGATCGTTTGCCACGCCTTCCGACTAGAATGGGTAAAGTCAATTGATTCAACTACTTCAGTCCATCTGTCTCTACGCGTGCTGTCCAGTCTCTGGAGCAGTGCCGCTGCAGTCGCATCCACCTCTTCCCTGGAGCCAGTGCTCTGGTGGTCGCACAGGAGGCGGCTGTACTCCTCGTCCCAACCAGGGATGTAGTTCCTGTTGTAGCCGCGTGGGATGGTCTTCTTTGCCGCACCCAGGAGGACCCCACAGTAGGCCTCATAGGCGGCATCCACATCGGCTGCATCTGGGTCTGGCAGACCAGCTGCCCTCTTATCCGTCTCCTGAGCAAATACCTCCCAGTTGGCCTTTCAAAAGTTCCATCTTTTGACAGGCTTCCCTAATACCGGTTGCACCAGTGATGGGACTTTAATGATGGATGGTCGGTGGTGTGAGTCGGGAAACCTGTCTAGGACGCGTCTTTCTGGTTTCGGGTCATTGCTCCAGCATATGGCAAAGGCCAGGTCTGGGTTGGTAGAGGTGTTCCAGCGTGCAGAGAAGAAGCTTGGCGGCTCCTTGGGGTCGTACAACAGCAGAGCATCGATGTTGGAGGCCCATTCGCTGAGCGCCTCTCCATTAGGTGTTGTGTAGTTGTAACCCCAGTCTGTGTGTTGACAGTTGAAGTCACCTGCGTAGATGGCGGGTGCAGTTATGGACGGGAGGGACGTAGCAGCCAGCTCTGATGGTGGGGGCTTATATACGTTGATGACTGAAGTTTCCTGGATTTTAGTAACCAGCCACTCGATGTTGGTGCCTGGTGGGGATTGGCTACTGGCTGACCAGCTTAGTTCAGTCCTCACGAAGGTTGCCACACCATGTTGCTTGTTGTGGATGGACCCGGCTAGATGGAAACCAGGGCCCTCATGCATCAACGTGTTCTACGCACAGATCTGTGCGTAACCCGTGCGTACGATCATTTCTAAGCAAAGAGTGGGATTCATCAACTTCAACTTGAACTTGACTTCGTGCTTACATCTACGCACATTTCGGACCTGGCGTACCTCGCGCCCAGTGGTAGAATATATTATTACAACAAGGAAATGAGCTTCTGTGCATAATAACACTGGATGTTCTATGAACCGTAGTTCATTATAGTTCATTGTAAAATAGCAACAGTAGTGTAATTATGGTCAAAACCCTATAAATAGCATTTGGAATAATAGATCTTTCTCTCAGAATGAATGCAGCATGTCATATATGTTACGATGAATTGAAAATGGGGGACCCTGATGTAAACAAGACGAAAGTCTTTCTCTGGTCTGCATCCCCTTAACAATTGTATGTATTGAGCTGTACTGTACTGTACCCATTCTGCAATCTGTTAATAAAGTTCTCATTCATTCATTCATTCATGGTTTATATAGCGTTATCGGAATATACGGGGTGTAGGCTACTGACTGACTGCGCTCCGCGTAGCTTGATTGATTGATTGATTGAAAAGTTTATTAACAGATTGCAGAATGGGTACAGTACAGTACAGCTCAGTACATACAATTGTTAATTGGGGATGCAGACCAACTTTCGTCCTGTTTACATCAGGGTCCCCCATTTTCAATTCATCATAAATCATAAAGCTCAACTCGTTATTATTTTGCGCACAGACCGCCGAAACACGGGAATGTTTTGATTATATTTAAAAGGCTTTACGTTAAACGAAACAAGTGGAATTTCGAAGCTGTAAGCAGAATAAGTCATATGAATATAGTGTTCTTCCCCCTTTTTACTGTACAAGAAAGAATAGAAAACGCATTGCAATGACACCATGCAGATAGTGGACAGACTATATGATGGAATTCAAGTTCATGTATTGAAAGGCAGGATACATCATACATGCAGTGAGATTCATTGTTCTTGTATATGCTCTCGTATTATATTGTTTATATAGGCTACCCAATACTGACATCAAAATAGATTGTAGTAGTATGCCTCTAGAAATCATGCAGCAGGTAGAAAATTGACGGGAGATCCATCGCGATTTGGAATAGAATTGAGGAGAACTTTAATCCGTGGGTATTAATCAAACAACACGGGAAAAGGCAGTCATATTCCAGCGCGGTCTTTATTAGCCGACAACAAAATAGATGCCTCTAAAAATCATATAGCCAATCGAACACAACTAATAAAGGCATTCATATTGTACAGCACGGTTATAATGACACACAACACAACCAACGCCAAACAGTGGTCAACGAACGGTCTTTATTAGTATTTTGAGCTGTCCAGGCAGAATTGCAGCAATGGTCTTAGGGAGCCGTTGATATCTGACATCACCGTTTACAAATCCGCCTTTTATTTATCCACCTCCGTTACGAGGACCTCCACCTCGGTGTCTGTGTAGTTTCTCTTTTTCGTTCGCTTTGCCATCCTCCAACATTCCACGCACAGGGATTCCCTCATGGTATTTGAAGGGGAGGGCCTGACCATATTTGGTTGGTCGGGGCGGTTTTGGTATGCAAATACGTGAAAGCGTGCACGAGCTGCGGCGCAGGGCCAAGGTGGGATTCATCATGACAGGTGTGCGTAGAGCCTGCTTACGCACGTGTGATGAATGCCGACTTCCCTGTGCGTGCGCTAGTTCTAAATTCCGTGCTTACGTGTGGAAGTAGGTCAAGGTCAAAGTCCACGTTGATGAATGAGGGCCCAGGCATCTTGAGGATGTTATCGTTTGTGCAGTGTGTCTCCTGCAGGAGCACCACCGCTGCCCCATTGGAATCAGCCAGGTGACGTACGATCTCGAGTTTGGCGCTGGTGAGGCCCTCGACATTGAGTTGGAGCACTGGTAGGCCGCAGTTTTCGACGGCCGGTATGACCGCCCGTCCTGAGTAGGACGCTCCACCGTACCTTGGCCTGCCTGCTCGACGTTTAGTTGGCGACATTCGTTTCACAAGTTGGTCTTGCACCATCTCCTGCTACTTACAGGGAAGGCCTCGTGAAGGCTGTCGTCAGAGAGAGAGAGAGAGAGAGAGAGATCGCGACTCACTTGTTTAGTTGAAACGCACCACTGTCCAGCAGGCAGAAGGGCTTGATAAAGTGTATATGTCAACTGTTGATGTCCATGTCCACTGCATCCAGCTAGCCATATAGCTTCTTGTTAGCCAAGTTAGCCACCACAAGTACAACCAGCTAGAAAACGACAGCTACTTGTTTTCAAACTGACGAACTGGGGGCGTGACTGACAACACAGCAGGAAGGACGGAAGGACCCTGCTTGATTAGATCGCTTGAAAACGCGCCCGGCTTCCATCATATTACATCATATTTCAACGCACAGTGCGTTACGCACTGATAGGCGAAATATATTTGCTTGACCTATTTCATTGGCTGCGAGGATACAGCGATGATACCAGTGCACGCCCTGCCGGCCTAAATATTAAAGGCAACCAACTTGTGTCTAGCCACGCCCAACTTGCGTCTAGCCACACCCCCGCGGCAGCATTATGTAGCAGTAATCCCCCCTTTTTTAACATCGAGAACTAGCTCAACTGGCAGCGCTGCCTTGCTGTGGATTCTGCGGTCCGTTGGTGACAAGTTTGATTCCCTTCAATTTTAATTTTTTTTTGAACGTGCATTCTTTCGCCGGTTAAGTTTAGGCATGTTAACTTTAAGCATTGTTTCGGAGTTGGTTAAGGTTAAGGTTAGGCATTGTTTCGGAGTTGGTTAAGGTTAGAAGGGTTAAGTTTAGGCGCTGTTAAGGAGCTGGTTAAGGTTAGAGTTTGTCTTAGAGAATGGCAATATTCTTTCGGAGTTGGTTATGGTTATGGTTAAGGTTAGGCATTGTTTCGGAGTTAAGGGTAAGGTTAGGCATTGTTTTGGAGTTGGTTAAGGTTAGAAGGGTTAAGTTTAGGCGCTGTTAAGGAGCTGGTTAAGGTTAGAGTTTGTCTTAGAGAATGGCAATAGACAGCCTATTTCCGCTCTGCAGCGCGAGGCAATAGACAGCCTATTTCCGCGCTGCAGCTCTCTCGCGCTGCCGCGGTCACATGGGCGTAGTGGCCAATCAGAGAAACGCTAAACACAAGTTGGTTGCCTAAAATATTCACGCGCCCTATCGGGCGCGATATGTCTCCGCCCAGCCTAAGAGGTTGTTACTCTCTTTCAGACAGTGACTTCCTGTGAATGAAAACAATTATTTATATTTGATATATTAATGTTATATTGTGCATTGGAAACACAAACATACTTAAAATGAGTAAATATTATTAATTTTAAACATGTTTATTTTATTTCTAGGGCTCTAAAATAAAAAATAAAAATAAAACATTTTCTTCTTCTCCTGCTCTCTTTACCAGGGGGGGGGCGGCGCTCCAGCGCCCCTAGTGGAGAAACCGCCACTGCTGCCTGGACTCGATGCGGAGCTGACCGGGGGGTTGATAGCGGTGGACGCGGCCGGCCTGGGTGGGGAGCTTACTGTCGATGCATCTTCAGTAACGTTAGAGTCAGTCTACCTTTGCTGCCTGCTGGAACAATGATGTTCTTTTTCGTAGCTTTGCCGTCTCCTGTTCGGCTTTCGCTCTCATCTTGTTTTTCTGAGCACCGCTTGGATATTTGCGCTTCATTTTTACCGGTGCTTCCCTACCGCGGGGGTGCGGGGGCCTCCGCTACGCCACTGCTTCTATCCAAAGTGCTTTACAATTTTGTTCGTCACATTCACCCATTCATTCACATATTCACACACTGATGGTGGAGGCAACTATGCAAGGTGCCAACCTGCTAATCGGGAGCAATTCGGTTTCTTGCTCAAGGACACTTCGACACGCTCTAATCTAGTCGTCAGACCCCAGTTAACAGACAGAAATATAAAATGCTTCAGAGTAAGTACGATTTTATTTCACGAGTACTGTCACCTGGGAGAGTTCATTTCAGTCTATGTTCATTTGCCCGGCTGTGACATGAAGCAAGCAAAGTGTAGCGGTACATACAGCCGGTAACCAGCAAATGAAGCTCATGAAGCAGACAGTGTTAACTGTGGATGCTACTACAGTACTGTAAACTTTGCACCATCATAAAAAGCTTGTGATATGTTTCAAGACATATTCATGAATGAGCAATCAATCTTCATATTGTAACTAACTAACATTCACGTAACATTTAGCCTTTAACATTTATGTGTGCAGTGACATAATAGATTTCTATAGTTATCTCCTCCTCATAATAGTGCAGTGTGATTTCTTTTGTTGAGTTAGCTAAATCTTGAAGTCAATCTCAATCTTGAAGTCAAGGTGAGGCAGCGGTGGCCTAAAGGTTAGAGAAGCGGGTTTGTGACCGGAAGGTTGCCGGTTTGATCCCCGGGACCGGCAGGAACACCAACCGCTGAAGTGCCCTTGAGCAAGGCACTTAACCCCCAACTGCTCCAGTGGAGTTGCTCAGTGGCCAATGGTGTCAACTGTGGTTGTACTGGGCAGCTCCCAGGTGTGAGTGGAACTGTGTGAATGTGAAGCAGGGCGTTCCTGAAAAAGAGCATCTGTGCTCAGCGAACCTACCCTGGGTAGTGTGCAGTTACTAATTGTACTTGTAGGGCTGTCAACAAATATTCTATATTGAAATTAATAATCGATTTGTTAAATAAAAAATAAAAATATAATTATATTAGATTGTGAAAAAAACAGCCCCCTGTGGGTTAGGGTTAGTGGTTAACATACCGTTGTATTTGTTCGGTACACAGCCATACTGAACCTTAGGTCCAGCACTGAAACGGTTTGGTATGGATACGTGTACCTTTACACCCCTAGATTTCAGTGATCATGTTCCCATGAAGGATCTGTTGCAGTCAGACGTGGTGTTATGGAAAATATTAAAGGACAAGAGATGAGCCGTTGTATAAATCATTCTGAGTTATCGAGTCGAGTTATTAAAAAATAGAAAGCATAGTTTAATTATTTCCTCGGTGGCCACAGCAGAAAGGAGTTTACAATCAGAGACAACATGTTCACACACAAGAGTCTGACAATAAAGTGACCAAGAGGTCTGGTCAGAACGTACATTATACACAGAAATAGACGTAACATTATACATCAGATATGATGATGAAAGTATAAACAAACTGGGTTCTCAGTAGGGGAAGTCACACACACTGTAGTAGTTATCTGAGCGTATTAACCCAGTCAAGTTGTACAATGGTAGAATATGTATGATATCTCAACACAGATCTATAATGACATGATAATATTCCCACGACAGTGGTGAATCCATAATATCAGATACTTTCATATTAATTCATATTAAAGCTTTTTCTAGTACTTCTCAGCTTTTTTTTACTTAAAGATTGAAGCTAATGCATATATATATATATATATATATATATATTCACCATTTAGCCCAACGTGTTGCCAAGGGTTACTGTTCAGAAAAGACCATTAGAGCTGCAATTAGTGGAGCCCATTCACGCTCATACTATGAGGATGATAAGCAGATTAGTTGAGAGGGAGAAAAGAGAGTCCCAGAGAGAGGGAGCGGGTACTCATTCAGATAACGTGCCAGAGCCCATTTGTGGTGTGAACTGCCCAGATTGATAATACAAAAATGAGCTAATAAACCAAAAGGTTCCAATTTAATTAATTTACAGATGTGGGCAGATTTAGGAGAGGGCAGTAACAACACAAATGAGATGACTGTATGACTGTGTGCCTGTCTGAGCAGAGCAGGGTGTGGGTTGAGTTCAATGGGACAAGTACCTTGAAATCAACTCTAAGCTTTTCCCACCATATACAGTATTTGAAACCTTATTCCTCCCCATTTTCTTTCTTTGTGAATAATTTGTGAATGCCGTTTGAAGTCTCTGACTTTGGATATGAAAGAAACACAGAGTGCTATTTTCTAAAATAGATTTTCTTTGAGTAGAAAGAAAAATTGACTGTCTACAATTACAACTGACCTGACTATACCCTACAGTTTTTCATTCTCTCTCTCTCTCTCTCTCTCTCTCTCTCTCTCTCTCTCTCTCTCTCTCTCTCTTTCTCTCTCTCAATCAATTCAATTCAATTTCTTTAATGACCACCCAGCCAGGCTGGTGGAATTTGGTTTCAGTGCATTGCAGTTCCAACATGAAACATAGAACATATAACATCACTTACAACGTACATACTACATGCAGTTAAAAGAAAACACAATTACATAGATTACAGTTCAGAGTTGTCCATGTCAGCAGAGGTAAGGGGGGTTGCGGGGGGGTACTACAGGGAGGGGGGGGGGGGGTACTACAGGGAGTTCAGTGTCCGTATGGCAGTGGGGAAGAAGCTGTTTTTGAACCGGGATGTTTTGGTGGTCAGGGATCTGTAGCGCCTCCCGGAGGGCAGCAGCTGGAAGATGTGGTGTGCTGGGTGAGTGGGGTCAGAGATGATTTTTCTGGCTCTCCTGATTGTGATTTGGCGGTGAAGTGATTCGAGAGAAGGGAGGGGGGTGCGGATTATTTTTGAGGATTTATTGATGATTCTTTGTAGTTTGTTTTTCGAGTGAGTGTCCAGATTGCTGTACCAAACAGTTATGGAGAAGGTGAGGATGCTTTGTATAATGGCCTGGTAGAAACGGAGCAGGAGATGTTTTTTGACTCTGTATTTCTTGAGCTGGCGGAGGAAGAAGAGTCTTTGATTTGCTTTTTTGTGTATGTGGTCTGTGTTGGTTTTCCATTTGAGGTTATTGCTGTTATCTCTCTCTCTCTGGATGCTGTTCACCTGTGTTAATTCTAGTTCAGACCTTCTAGCAATACTAGGGTGTAAGAACTCACACAAACATGTTATGGCCTCATAAGGTCAGAGCCCCTGTCATTGTCTATGGAGCAGCCCCAGATTTTATATCACAGATTGGAGGGTTCTCTCTCTGATTTCTAGCTTCAGTAGAGAATGGTGCACATTCACAAACACAGACTGTCTTTATTTATTTTTCAATGTTCACTAGTATTCGGACAACAGCCGCACACTTCCAAAGTGATACATCTAAAATCGCTTACCTTACCTGTTGGGTCTGCTCAAGGGTCCAGGACTCCTGCGTTCGAAATATTTATATTTATTAATTTATTTTGCACTAGCACTAAATGCACTTGGGACAATGATGGTATGTTATATTGAGGACATTGGGACATTGATACTTTATTACTATATTACTATTATTATTGACATTATTATTTTGCACATGCTATATCTTATGTTTGTATGCCAGTGGTGATGTTCCTAACACATTTTCGTTGTACCAACAATGACAAATAAAGATCTATTCTATTCTAGAATGGGCGACAGGCAGCTCTCCCCTTCCCTCTGCAATTCGTTCCCCGCATACATCGCAGAGATGCCGACATGAAAAAGGTATTCGACCAGACGACCACCCTCCCGGGGGCTCGGATAGTTCTTGTAACTGCCTCCGTGTTCAAGTTTAAGTTAAGTATGATGTCATAGTAGAACCGGCTAGCTTGTTCGCCATCCGCCAGGGAAACCGCAGATATATACCTTTACTGCGAATTGAGAGCGTCCCAAAAACTATTCCAGGCCGCTATTTCTTTACCAACGGATTTCCAGTTCCGCGTTGACGCTTCCAGGCCGCGTCTATTCGAATCCCAACTGGTTCATGCGTCGGCTACACGCTGCTTTCATAACACTGCATTATCGAGACAGCGTCCCTATGACTTTGAGGAGCTGGCAATGAATTCCAAGAGTAGGGTGAATCTGCAGTGCCGCGTCGCGTCACCGTTTATTATCATGTAACATTGTTTTTGGACGGTAAAAATGTGCAGGGGACAATAACTGCCTTCTGAAAACATGCAGGGGACATGTCCCCCGTGTCCCCCCCCATAATTATGCCCCTGTGTGAGGGGCCCCCTTTGGGGACAAACTGCCGGGAGAGGGCGTCCCGCTTAATGTTCTTGGAGCCTGGCCTGTAGGTCAGGATGAAATTGAACCGGCCGAAGAACAGCGCCCAGATGGCCGAGTTCAGGCACTTGGCCATCTGGACGTAGGCAAGGTTCTTATGGTCCGTCCAGACCAGGAAGGGGATATCTGAACCCTCCAGCCAGTGCCTCCATTCCTCCAAGGCCAGCTTGACTGCCAGGAGCTCCAGATTCCCAATATCATAGTTGACCTCCGCTGGGGTCAGGCGGCGAGAGAAGACGGCGCAGGGGTGTAGTCTCTGCTCGAGAGCAGAACGCTGGGAGAGGACCGCCCCCACCCCGGTACTCGAGGCGTCCACCTACACAGCTCGGAAAAGGCGGAGTCCACCTTAGCGGACCAGATGAAGGGCACAGAGGGCGAAGTGAGTTGGGTAAGGGGTGCAGCAACCAGGGCTGTAGTCCCTGATGAAACGCCGATAGAAGTTAGCAAATCCCAGGAAGCGTTGGAGCTGCTTGACGTTGGTGGGTCTGGACCAGTCTGACACTGCCTTGATTTTCTCGGGTCCGCCCGGATCTGGCCGCCCTCTATTATGTAGCCGAGGAACCCGATGGAGGAGACGTGGAACTCACACTTCTCCGCCTTGACAAACAACTTGTTCTCCAGCAGGCGTTCGAGGACCCGGTGGACATGCTGGACGTGCTCTTCCATAGAGCGGGAAAAAAATCAGAATGTCATCCAAATAAACAAAAACAGAGCGGTTAAGGACATCACTGAGAACGGCATTGACAAGGGCCTGGAAGATAACAGGGGCGTTGGTCAGATCACCTTGTACTCGAAGTGACCGAGCGGGGTCTTAAAGGCTGTCTTCCATTCGTCCCCCTCCCGGACACGGACGAGGTGAAAGGCATTCCTGAAGTCCAGCTTCGTAAAAATGGTGGCACCTTGCAGGGGTTCAAAAGCAGAGTTAATTAACGGCAGGGGGTACTTGTTCTTGATCGTGATGTTGTTGAGGCCCCGGTAGTCAATACAGGGGCGAAGGGAGCCATCCTTCTTGGAAACGAAAAAGAAACCAGCGCCGACAGGAGAGGAGGAGGGGGTGATAATGCCCGAGACCAGGGACTCATGGACGTATTTCTCCATGGACTCCCTCTCCGGGCAATAGAGATTGAACAGGCAACTAGCGGGGAGCGGGGCTCCCGGGAGCAGGTCAATGGCACAGTCGTACAGGTGATGGGGTGGCAAGGAGAGAGCATGCTGTTTACTAAAAACAGCCTCTAGATCATGATAAATTGGAGGGATAGCGGAAAGGTCAATGGGTTCGTTGGGAGCATGAGAACCAGCGACCTCCAGTGGCGGCCGAGGAGACTGTAGGCAGGTAGCGTGGCAGTGAGCGCTCCAGCTCACGACCGAACCAGTTGGCCAGTTTATCACTGGGTTGTGTAACTCAACCAGGGCATGCCGAGTACAATAGGATTATGGGGGGAATTAGTGATGTGAAAACGAATAACCTCGTTATGATTCCCTGAGAGCAGCAGGCGGAGTGGCTTGGTGTGGCAAGTTATCCGTGAGAGTAGCCTCCCATTTAGACCGTGGGCATCGCGGGGGATAGGCAGTGTCGGTAGCAATACGGAAGCGGGACACGACGCCAGCGTGAATGAGATTTTCATCAGAGCCTGAATCAACCAGCGCGGACAGGGGAAGCGACTGGCCATTCCAACACAGCTTGGCACTGAATTGCATATTGGGACCGGAGCTGGGTGCATAATTTAGGCTCAAACATGCGCCCAGCATTACTGTCGAGCCCCGCCGTTTGGTCAAAGCGGGCATGAATCGAGGAAGTGACCGAGCTGACCGCAGTAAATACATGCCCCCGTTTTGAGCCTGTGGAGGCGTTCGTTGGGATGAAGGTGAGACCGGTCAAGTTCCATTGGCTCAGAGGGGTTGTGCTCGACTCGAGCAGCGTGCCTGGGGGGAGGAGAGCGAGATGAATTGGACAACGGAGGACAGGTGGCGCTAGCCTTTTCGCGCCGGCGCTCGCGAAGACGCGTGTCCAGTTCTCTGGCTAAATTAATTAGCTCGTCCAGGGAGGTCGGTTTCTCTTTAGACGCCAACTCGTCTTTTAGAACGTCGCTGAGGCCTTGACGGAATGCCCCTCTTAACGGAATGTCATTCCACTCGGAGCCCGCTGCTAGGATACGGAATTCAAGTGAATATTCGCTCACGCTGCGGTTTCCCTGGTGGATGGTGAACAGGCCAGCAGAAACATCCGAGCCCCCGGGAGGGTGGTTGAAGACCTTTTGCATGTCGGCGATATATGCAGAGAACAAATTGCAGAGGGAGGACTGACTGAAGTGGAGAGCTGTTGCCCATTCTAACGTGGGACCCTTAAGCGATTTTAGATTTATCACTTTGGAAGGTCTGCGGCTGTTGTCCGAATACTAGTGAACATTGAAAAATAAAGGCCCGACATTTAGAGACGTCACCGTCGTAGCGTTCTGGTGCGGGGACATGGGGCTCTCTGTACGGGGGCGCCACAGGTGGGGTAGTGATGTATGCATCAAAACGGTTACATTGTTCGTCTCGCTCCGCAGAGCTGAGCGTGAGAGCGCGAAGTTGGGCAGTGGTCTCCTCTAGTGAGCGTGGGTGCTGGTTTACCAGAGTGGCGTGTCCGTTGACGACGGTCTTGAACTCTCTCTGGAACTCTCTCCATTCTCCGGAATCCTATGATGCTGGACTCTACATTTGGTCGCAGTGTTCTGTTAGGGCAGCAGTGGCGGAGCCCAATAGCAGAACACAGGAGGAGAGAGAATGGAGCGGTTTAGGTTGGTTTAATGTAGGCACCAAGCAGACAGGTATTATAGTACAGGCAGGCCGCCTCAGGGGGTGTGCGAGCAGTGCGGTCGCACAGGGCCTCGCAGGAAGGGGGGCCTCGCAAAAAAAAATAAAAAATTATTTATAATTTTTTTTATTATTATTTTTTATTTTTTTTGCGAGGCCCCCCTTCCCGCAAGGCCCTTTTTCATCACAGACCTAATATCTAGTTTTGCTTATATGCTTATATATTTCACATTAGACATGTTTGTATAATGTGTCTGACTTGTTCCTGGTTCTGCGGCTCTGCAGCAGACACAGACCCGGCGCCATGGGCGGGCATTGGGGGGCCTGGCCCGCCCACTGAGTCAGCTGTGCCCACCCTGAATTTTTTCTTTTTTTTCTTTTTTTGTCAATCAAAGTCGACTATCCACATCCTTAGTCGGGGACAGCCCTAGTGGGCACTGATGTCAACAACAACACTACTGAAGCTAGCACGGCACTCTGTGAGAATTCGTTTTCTACCCTCAAGAACATCTTTACAGAACATCGCCTTAGTATGCTTCATCGACGCAAGGCCAATTTAATTCAGTTGGCATTTGAGAAGGACTTAACAAAAAAGTTCAGGAATGAGTGGAGGGGCAGTGTTTTAAGAAGATTTCACTCTGTCCCCAAACGCAGCTTGCCGCTCTACTAATGATGGTGAGTAGCCTGTGGAGGAATTTTGTTTGCTTTTTTATGCACCTTATTTTTGTCAGTTCATTTCAGTTTGTCAGTGAATTCAGAAGTGTTGAATAAATGGAGACTTTTCAAAGATATATAATAGAATAGAATAGAAATGTATTATCCTGAGGGAAATTTGACACTCCAAATCACTCAACATTAAACATTTAGACAGAACAAGTCACGAATAAGAATAACAAAACAAATGGCCTAAGAATAGAATAAAATGAAATAGAATAAAAATAGAATAAAATATACAGTAAATAAATACAGTAAAAATATACTGAAGTCTACAGTAGGTGTAATATTGCACAGTGCTGTTTAAAAAGTAAAAGTCCAGGAAGATGGTAACTGTCACTCTGTGCTCAGTGATGCAGTGAGGCACAGTGATGCATTGTATAGTCTGATGGCTGTCGGAATGAAGGACTTCCTGTGCCGTTCAGTGCTGCATTTAGGTAGTGTGAGCCTATAACAATACATGCTCCTTCTGTCAGCCAAGTCTGTGTATAGTGGGTGGGAGGGGTTTTCCCTGATGGCCTGGAGCTTAGCAAGGTTCCTCCTCTCCGCCACCCTCGCTAGGGCGTTCAGCTACACCCTAACCACGCTACTGGCCTTCCTGACCATCTTATCCAGCCTGTCTGTGTCCCCTGCTCTCAGTCCGCTGCCCCAGCAGGTCTGTTATATATATCCGTTCAGTCTGTTTTTGTATAAGTGAATGTTCTTAAGATAGAGAAATTAGATTTTTCAATTGCCTCTCTGCTGTTTAGTTCAGCACCGTGGGCAGCGCCAAGCAAGCCACAGTGCCGTTGTCCCAGCTGAAACGTATAAAAGGGAACCTGTGTTGAAAAACCATTGTGCCCCCCCGAGAACATTTTATGCCCCCCCACTAATTTGTTTCTGCAGCCTGGTCTGAGCAGACATACTCACTATTGGAGCTCTGGGGCTCTACAGCAGACATACTATTGGTTTCAACGAAGGGAGGGGTTACATCATGTGTACGCCGGCGTGCGTCAGCTGCGTTTGACTATTTCGCGCGTGCAGCTTTGGAGGTTATGCTTAGTTATGCCAGCCAAGACAAAGAGGACGGTCATTCGGCAGATGGACTGAAGATGAAAGTTGTTGCATGTTAGACAGTTCAGTCAGGCTAGCCATGTCGGCTTAGCTAAAGGCAGGGACAGCTAGTTAGCTTTAGCTACGTTATAATATCGAGTGCTAACATGTGGTTCAGTCGGGATAGCCATGATGATGTTGGCTAGTAGCTAGCTTAGCTAAAGGCTAACTAGCGTTAGCTAACCTAGAGAGAGCGCGTGCTTGATTGATTGATTGATTGAAAAGTGTATTAACAGATTGCAGAATGGGTACAGTACAGTACAGCTCAATACAATTGTTAAGGGGATGCAGACCAGAGAAAGACTTTCGTCTTGTTTACATCAGGGTCCCCCATTTTCAATTCATCATAACATATATGACATACATGACATACAGATAGACAGTACTGCTACATCTATACATTTATGACATATCAGATTTGCAAATACAGTACTGTTTGTGATACAAAAGTGTCCAGAAAAAGAGTGTATATACATTTGGCGTAGAAACTGTACATTGGAGGAGGTTGGGTGGGTGGGGTGGGGTTGGGTGGGTGAGGACTGTACATTGGAGGTGGGGGGGGGGGTTGGGTAGGACACACACACACATTTTACACTGTACATTGGAATACTGACAAAGCCTTACTTGGTCATTTACTGTACAACTAGGTTAGGACATTTGTAGGGGCCAGTTTCGAATTGCAGTCTCACGTAGGTGTTTTTTGAGAGTGTTTTTGAAAGTGGGTAGTGATTCACATTCCTTTACAGCTTTAGGTAGGGCGTTCCACATTGATGTGGCATAATTGCGAAACGTGTTTAGTCCCTTGTTTGAGCCGAATCTGGGTTTTACATCATTTATGGAGCTCCCTCTGGTGTTGTGATCGTGGTATGCACTGACCTTTGGGAAGTATTCTGACATGTACATGGGTACCTTGGTCGCGTAGTGTATCTTGTAGACCAGGCCCATTGCAAGTTGCTGTACTCTGTCGTCTACTCTAAGCCATCCTAGGTTGTCAAAGTGGGCAGGGGTGAGGTGGGTTCTAGGAGTCAGGTCAAGCAGTAGTCTGACTAGCTTGTTTTGAGATGTTTGTAATTTGTTTTTTAGTGCCTTTGAGGTGCTTTGGTACCATGAGGTGCAAGCATAGTCGTAGTACCCTTGAATGAGTGCTCCTGCTAGAGTCTTCAGGGTATTCTTGTTTACCAGAGAGGAGATCCGGTACAAGAATCGCGTTCGTTGGTTGACTTTTTTTATTACATTGGATGCCATTTTGTCACAGGAAAGATTAGCCTCTAGGATGGAACCCAGGTAGGTAATTTCATCTTTCCTTGTGATAATATTGTCACCCACTGTAACCGAGAAGCCGTCGGTCTTGCTGAGTTTGTTATTTGAACCGAAGAGAATGGACTCTGTTTTGCCCATGTGTAATGATAGTTTGTTGTCGGCGAGCCATATGCAGATTTTGCCTAGTTCCGAGCTGAGGGCTTTTTCAACCTGTAACTTGTTCTTGTCAGAGACCAGCAGGGCTGAGTCGTCCGCAAACAGGAACAAGTTGCAGTCACAAGCTGACGACATGTCATTTGCATAAATTAGAAATAGTAGCGGTCCTAGTATGCTTCCTTGTGGAACACCACAGCTCACTGTGAGGGGGGGGGATAGGGTACCGTTTACCTCCACCATCTGTTCCCTCCCCTCCAGGTAGGATTGTATCCAGCTCACTGATAAACTATCAAAACCAATTGCTTTTAGCTTGTCAATCAGAATGGTGTGATTGACAGTGTCGAAGGCCTTTTGTAGGTCCAGCATGACCATGCCGCAGTATTTGCCCGCAGTATTTGCCCGCAGTATTTGCAGCATTGTTATGCCAAGATGAAGAGGACGGTCATTCGGCAGATGAACTTCGTCAACTCCACGAGGTTGTCTCCATCCTCTTGGACGTTTGGTGAGTTTTTAATGCACTCTATTCTATTCCCTCCATGGATATCTCTCTCTCTCTCTCTCGGGAGCCAAACTGGCCGGCTAGCTGTTGAAGCTAATGTTATATTGAGCCAAACGGGCGGGCTAGCTGTTGCAGTGGCGAATCCTTATGGAAGCCAACGGAAGCCAGGCCTCCCTATTAAAATATGAATTAATATCAAATATGAAATATGAAAAAAAAAAAAATATATATATATATATATAATTTTTTTTTAATATAGTTTACATTCTTTTTCATCTGTGCATCTGTGTTATAATTTTTTTATTTTTTTTTTAATGTCTCCCTCTTCTCCTTCTCACTCCCTCTAACACACTGTCAGACTCACTGTGCTCACTGCAGCTATTAGAGGAGAGGAGGCAGGGGGTAGGTGTCTTTCTCCAGCCTCAACCATGTGATTCATGTATGTAGAGTCCAAAACCGATCCTAGCCAATCAGATTTGAGCTGACTGCCACACCCTAAAAGTTTAAAACGGGGCTGTGAGAAGAATCATGAGTGTGGATTCCCCTCTGCACACCTCCCCTCTGCACTCTGAACATTGTATTAACCCGTGACTGCTCCCACGGGCCGAATATTGCCCCGATCCTCGCGAGATTAAATCCACAGGTACCTATCGGCGTGCCGAAGCTTTTCCTAAATCACTTCCATCATCGGAAACGAGGGGAAAAGGTCGGCTCGCGACCCTGAAAATGTCGCGTGATTTTAAAAACGCTCTATTAAGTGAGCCTATTATGGGATCCACGCGAGCTTTCTATCGTGGAAACATCTGGGCGTCCCGCAACTTTTACTCATTCACATGTAGCCCCGAAAATGCTTAGAAAAGGAAAGCCGCAAGCGTGGAATAAACTCGCCGAAACGGAAAAGTGTCCCACGGGCGCGCCGTGATTCCGATCCGCGTGAAAATATTCACGGCCATAGAGGAGACCGTGGGACACCTTTCTGCAACCGAATATGTGTCTCCCACGCGGCGCGCAAAATCGTGCAAGGAAAAGTCGGACCAAAAATGAACCAATACTCCAGCAGTATTAATGACCCTGATGTAAACAAGACAAACGTCTTTCTCTGGTCTGCATCCCCTTATACAATTGTGTGTATTGAGCCGTACTGTATTGTACCCATTCTGCAATCTGTTAAATAAATAAAAAGAAAGTTTGACTGGCCGCCGAGCCATACTGTAGTGTACATGGTGACTGCTTGACTTAAATAAAAAAAATAATAATAATAATAATATTAATAAAAATATTTAATAATTTTTTTTTAATAATTTTTTTTGGCTTCCCCTGTTATTTTACCCACGCGACGCCACTGAGCTGTTGTAGTAGCTAACGGTGTGTGGCCTGGTGTCAGTACCTGGCTATTCTATTTGCAGTTAGCCTATTTAGCTGATGTCGGCCATTGGCTCCTTGCTACTTTGTTTTCTCTGGTATAGACCCTCTTCCCTTTGGATTTAAGTGTTGATCTTTGTCCTTTTGGATCTATGTATATTCATGTTGCCTTTGTGAAGTTATCTTTTCCTTCTGTTTTGTTCTTCCATTAAAAGTTGAATATCCTTTAGGGGCTCATCTTTGCTTATCTCTCTCATACATGCTTTCTCTCTAACACACACACACAGACATGCTCTCTCTCTTTCTAACACACACAGACATGCTCTATATCTCTCTCTAACACACAAAATGACATGCTCTCTCTCTATATATTTCTCTCTCTTTCTAACACACATATACATGCTCTCTCTCTAACACACACACACAAACAGACATGCTCTCTCTCTATCTCTCTCTTTCTAACACACACAGACATGCTCTATCTATCTCTCTCTTTTCAATTAAAATGGGCTTTATTTCACATTCTTGTATTTCTCCCAGTAGGTATGGGAGTTTTTAGTTATTGTTGATGTTTTCAAAGTCTCTTTGGGTGTTTGCAATTTGTGGGAAGTATGTCTTGGTATAGTGGGCAGGTTGTTAAGAAGTGGAGCTCGGTTTCCACCTCATCTTGTGTGCAGTGGGTCTGTCTTCGCTTGGGAGCCAGGTCTGCCTATGGCGGCCTTTCTCGATGGCTAGGCTGTGCTCGCTGAGTCTGTACCTAGTCAAGGATCTTCTTAGTATTGGGTCAGTCACAGTGCTCAGGTATTCTGCCACTGTGTACTCTCTGTTTAGGGCCAAATAGCATTTCAATTTGCTCTGGTTTTGGGTTGTTTCTTTCCAATGTGTCTCTCTCTCTCTCTGGCCTTGCTCTGGTGGAGGGTCAGGGGCATTGCCGGGTCTGTGCAGCGATAACACTGTATATTGACTGTAGAACGGGAGCTCTCTCTCTCTCTTGCTATATGTTGACTGTATCATGCCCAGCCTCGCACAGGGCCTCGCATTTCTCCCAGGCGGCCCTGAGTACAGGAATGTGAGAGTAGATGCGAGCAGGTGCACTCCTCGTGCAGGGTGGTCCTGGGCACAGGGAGAACAAGATTAGGACAAGGTATGCAACAAGGACAGAGTAGCAAGGCTAGTGTGCGATGTCGTACCTAGGTTGTTAGGTTAACACTGCGACGAGGGAGAGCAGGATCCATGGGCTGAAGTAGGGGTTTGATGATGAGGGAATCCCTCACAACCGCGCTGATTGATCTCCCTCTGGCAGCGTGGGAAAGCAGAGGTCGGATGCTGCCCATATAAGGGTGTGGAAGGATGAGGGGTGAGGAAGGCTCTCGCTGTGATGGTGTGGAAGGAGGAGGGGTGAAGAAGGCTCTCGCCGTGATTATGACCGATCGATTAGCCAGCACAGAGCGGGTAGGGCCTGCATCCAGCAAAAGTTGACTTTCTTGCAGAACGCAGCAAAACAATTTGTCAAGTGTCTCTTGAGTTAATGTTACCCCCCCCCCCCCCCTTCCCCCAGTATACCACACTGGCTACTACAGACTGGTAAAATGACTGCAGCAGCCTATTGCACACATTGAAGGACCTGAATCTCGTCAGGTAGAACAGCCTCTGTCCCTTCCTGTAGAGGGCATCTGTGTTATCTGACTGGCTGGTATATGGTATTTAAATGTAAATTTATCATCAAGCCAGATGCAAAGATATTCATATTCAGTAACTCTCTCAATGATCCATTCACAGTGGATACATGTATACTATTATAATCAATATAGTCAAGTTAGACCGCGCTCACAAGTACTCACACTGGGTGCTGTAATCCCATAAAGTTCAGTATAACAAAGCAGGATAGCCGGACCAGCACTCACAGGTTCAATGTTTTTTTAATTGGCAGCCTGAATCAAAGCAGACATGTTTCGGACTAATGTCCTTCTTCAGTGGTATGGCTAGCCAGGCTGCTAGCCAGGCTGCCAATTAAAAAATCATTGAACCTGTGAGTGCTGGTCCGGCTATCCTGCTTTGTTATACTATTATAATCAATACATGGCTCTAGTAAACAACATGAATTTAGTTTTATTTGCATTAAGTACCGGTTTAAGATTAACAAGAGCATCCTGTAAAGCATTAAAGAAAGGTTGCATCTATTAAATCCCGCACCAGCCTCTGACATCCTCAGCTTAGCCTCTACCTTAAAATGTGAGGAATTTGCACAATTCTTTAACAATAAAGTAACGACCATTAGAGCTGGTATTGTCAGACATACCAGCGTTACACATGACTTGCCCTGCAACAGACCAGCAACTCTGAGACATTTTAGTAACATTTCTGAACCAGAACTCCAAAAAATTGTAACACAGAGTAAATCATCAACCTGTAATCTTGACCCTGTCCCCACAAAGTAAAAAAAAAATGTAATAGTCTCTCTAAATCAGTTCTTAAAATAATTAATACATCCCTCGAGACTGGAATTTTTCCTAATGCATACAAAACGGCTGTTGTCAAACCGTTATTAAATAAATCTAAGTTAGACTATGTCTTAAGTAATTATAGGCCTATTTCCAACTTACCCTTTATGAGTAAGATACTTGAGAAAGTAGTTTTTAATCAATTAAATAATTTGTTTAATGAAAATGGTATCCTAGAGAAATTCCAGTCCGGTTTTAGATCTAATCACAGTACTGAAACAGCTCTGATTAAAGTAACAAACAATCTAAGACTTAGTGTTGCTGATGGCAGGGTCTCAGTTCTCATCCTTTTGGACTTGAGTGCTGCATTTGATACACTTGACCATAGCATATTAATTCATAGATTGGAAAACTGGGTTGGATTATCTGAATGTGCATTGAACTGGTTTCGAACATATCTTATAGAGAGAACATTTTATGTTAGTTTAGGTGACTTTGTATCTGAGAAACATGACATGTCCTTTGGTGTTGCACAGGGAAGCTGCCTTGGTCCTCTTCTTTTTTCACTATACATGTTACCTCTAGGTGATATTATTAGAAAACACAATGTTGACTTCCATAGCTATGCCGACAACACCCAATTGTATATTTCTGTCGAGCCAAAAGATCCAAACGCTTTATGCTCCTTGACTACCTGCACAGGAAAATTCGCAGAGTCAAATTTACTCAAATTGAGTAAAATTTTACTCCCAAAAAGACAGTATTGGCTCCGACTCCAAATAGAGTGAAAATGACTCTTGTCACAGAGTTAAATCTTCAGAGTTATTTCTACTCCATTTAGTGTTAACATTTAACTCTACAAAATACCAATTTACTCCATTTAGCATAAAGTAAAAACAACTCTAACATCATTTCACTCAACACAGAGTTGTATTTACTCCGTAGAGTTGTGATCCCATCAGTAATTGCCTCAATATAGAGTTATAATTCTTTCAATATGGAGTGTTTTTTTAATCTATAGATTTATTTTTCACTCAATATAGAGATATTTTAAGTTATATTTCACTCAATATAGAGTGGTATTTTAATCAATATAGAGTTATATTGTTGCTCAGCTGATAGAGTTGTGCCCTTCCTGATGGCTTGTCGTACAGAACTTGTAAGTCGCTTTGGATAAAAGCGTCAGCTAAATGACTAAATGTAAATGTAAATGTATATTTCGAGTTATATTTCACTCAATATAGAGATATTTTAAGTTATATTTCACTCAATATAGAGATACTTAAAGTTATATTTCACTCAATATAGAGTGGTATTTTAATCAATATAGAGTTGTAATTCCCTCAATATGGAGTTGTAGTTCACTCAATATAGAATAGATTTCACTCAATATAGAATATCATATTTCACTCAATATAGAATTAAATAATAATTTACTCTGGAATAATACATTTAAAATAAACGGGGGCAAAGCAGAAATCAGTATTTAACAATGCACTTTTATTTGCAACATGCAGGCATATCCTTTGGGATGCAAACAGTTTTACAACAGCGTGTGAGAATCATGACTTCAAGGGGCGATCGATAGAAAAAAAAAAGGTCATTAATAAAATAAGATTCATCAATAAGCTTGTGCAATCTTTGTTTTCAGTTGCCAAGAAATTTGAAATTCCTAGTACCTTGGACTTAAAGGTCTATGATGACTTAAAACACTGAAGTCGACAAGGAGGCGTTTCAGTTAAAGAAACCAGACATGGGTGTGTTGGAGATTTGTTCACCCCAAGTTGCTTATTAACATGGAGCCTAGCCTCATCCAAAATGTCACACAGGTACTGTATATGTTTGTACTTTGAAATGATCTTTGTTTCTATACGCCCAATGTAATGTAACATAGTAAAAAAAAAAAAAACACACGTCTGAGGAAGAACTTGCTTGGTGTGGATCCTTCCTAATCTTTTTACTTTACACTGTCACAAACATTCCTCTCTTGCTAATCACACTTGGTATATGTCTACGTGATTGTTAGATTCAGTGAGCCCCTCTGCAAACAACTCCATTATATACAAAAATCACCATGACTTCAAGGCTTCATGGGGAGAGTAATCGATAGAAAAAAGGTCATAAATAAAAGACAATTACATTTTGGCCTCTGTAAAGTGACAGCAGCATCTGCACCCTTTTAAAAAGGGATAGCTCACCCAAAAAAAGAAATCTACCAATTACACACCCCATGAATCCTTGAATTCATGGAGATTTGTTTGTTTGTCGCATTCCTGAGCCAATAATTCAAGCCAGTCATCAAATTATTGGCTCAGGAATGCAACAAAAATAAATCACCATGACTTCAATTAAGGCTTCATGGGGAGAGTAATCGATCAATTACATTTTGGCCTCTATAAAGTGACAGCAGCATCTGTTCACCCCAAAGAAATAAAAGAAAACTAATAGTGTTCATCCCCAGTGCAATAGTTCAAGAGCTTAGTGATTTTCTCTTTTCCTTTTTTAAATCACAGGAAACAGTATGGAACAATAAATGAGCTTGAATCGTCATCACTGTATGACATCTGTATATCGAATGCTTTGTAAAACAAAAGCTCTTTGACATCAACTACATGAGGTCCATCTGTAGTACACACAACTTTAAATGCATAAAAATTGTCATCCAGAGACACGGTTTGTAGTGCAAATGTAAACAACAGTAACCTCTCATCTTTAAGAACAACACAGTGGATTTTGTGAAAAACTGGAACCTCACTAAGAACTTTAAGACAAACAACTAAACCTGGACGATACATATTTCCATGGTGTTTGGCCCATCTAACATTTAACACCTTGGTGTCACTTGGTACCTGAAGAGTCTCCGCTATCTCACAGCCTCTGTCCATCACATTTAATGCTACCATTTTACTTGGACCAAGCACCAGTCTGTTGGGATCAAATGTCTGCCAATTGTATGCTAAATTATGCTTCGCTTCATAGCGCATGCACCAGACATGCAAAAGTGGTCCAATTTTACGAATACATGTAGGATAGTGCACCATAAAATGATGCTTTGGTAGTAGCCTCCTGTTGGGAAACAAATGCTTGAATAACCCGTGGTGCTCTGCAATCAAGTGTTTTAAATAAATAGTAATGCCAGTTGATAACCTGGGAGAAAATACAATATCTGCTATTTGAAGCAACAGCAGAAGCAAATACCAGTGTTGATCATTTGGACAAACCAAGTCTCCAAAGATAAGTGGTAGATTGCGAAGTAAACACCAAGATTGGATTGCATTTAACCCCAAGTCATTTGAGGTCTCTACTAACTTCAATGCAGGTGGCTTGTTGTTTTGTTCCAGGTAACCATAGTTAAAGCTCTTAATTCTCAAGTCTATTTCCTTTGATG
Source organism: Notolepis coatsorum (assembly GCF_963971535.1). Classification (NCBI taxonomy): domain Eukaryota; kingdom Metazoa; phylum Chordata; class Actinopteri; order Aulopiformes; family Paralepididae; genus Notolepis; species Notolepis coatsorum. The sequence goes on from NC_140165.1 coordinate 208,060,388, forward strand.
TTGTGTAGTTTTTAATCAAGTGTAGTATTAGCAGTTTCATTTCATATTGTGCCACGCCCTCCAAGATATCATGCATAATATCGACAGAGAAATTGTCACATGTATTGAAGTACTGCAAGGAATTTAGAATGCAAGAACGTTTAACTCCCATCACATAGGGAAGACCAATAGTAGTCTCCATTGTGTGGCAGTGTTCTGCATGAAGTGCTCGAGTTCGCATAACTATCTTGGGTGAATCTTCTTTGAATTCTGTCTGAAAGTCCTCTTTCTCAGCAAGACAAAAGCGGCAACAATATCTGGCACTGAATGATTCTACGAAACCAAACAAACCGTGAATACCAAGGTTGTCACCTGTAACTTGGACAATAGTTCCATACACTGGCTGATCATACAATGGGACCTTAATTCCATCCTTCTCCAGTATTTTAATATCTTCCACAAGTGGAGCAAGTATTTTCGAAAAGCCATGTGTTTTAATGTCTTGGGCATGGAATAAAGCGACCAAATGAATATTAAGCAGAATTGAGTTGTACTTTGGAGAAAAATTACGCAAGGTGAAATAGATTGCTCCTAATTTATGTATTCCCTTTTTACTCCCCAACGGATTCGCGCATTCAAAATCATCATAGAAAAGCTGCACCTGAATTGCATGCTTCTGTTTTGAAAATAGAGGATGACTCTTGAAAAACTCTCCATCACACAAGTCATTAAGAAGATCTTCTCTTAAACTGGAATCACTCTGCATCATCTCTTCTATATTAGGGTGTTTGTAAATAAAGTCTAATGTTTTCAAAATTGGGATATAAACACATTTATCAGTAACAACAGCCTGATCATAAGTTCCAGTAGTCCGATTGCGCAGGGTATCAAATCTTGTACCAAGGACATATTCAACTGGGTCTACCCTTCCCCACTTCTCTGTAAAATATTGCCTTCTCTTAGTTTCAGAATTTAAGATACAAAAGGGATTTTCAATTTCTTCAAAACACTGATCAATTTTACACTCAACCTCACTTTTGATAGGTTCCTGTAAAGATAGACACTGCTTCACATATTGTTTTGCTTGATTATGGATATCATCAACAATCACTTCCATTGAAGTTACCAAAGAGTTGATTATTGTTTCACCTACACCTGCCACTTTAAGTTCAGCTACTGTTGCAGCACAGCTGTCTACAAGACTATTATTAAGAAGGACTGGAAGGACTGGGTCAGAAGGGGCACTGCCTGATGGAAAGTCATCAACATAACTTTCAGCTAAATGTTCAGCTGTAGAGCGGCCTTCACCAGGATCATCACATGGTTGATGACGTGCTTTAAGATGCTTTCGAAACCCAGAAAAAGTGCAAAAGACATGTAAACAACCAGGCTGACCACATTTAAGACGAAGTGTCCTTCCTGAACAAAGTCCGTGGATCATCCTCAAGTGCCTCATCAGTGAATTGGCATTTGCCTGAGAGTTTTTGCAAATGAAACACAACATCTTATCAAAAAACACTGGAGCATCAGAGGCCTCAAGATAAAATATCTTCTCAGTATCATAAGTCTGTGCAGCATCAGAGGCCTCAAGATAAAATATCTTCTCAGTATCAAAAGTCTGTGCAGCATCAGAGGCCTCAAGATAAAATATCTTCTCAGTATCAAAAGTCTGTGCAGCATCAGAGGCCTCAACATAAAATATCCTCTCAGTATAAAAAAGAAATCAGTGCAGCATCCGAGCCCTCATCTCTTTAACCCTGGGGTTAACATTAGTGGTAGCAGCATCGATCTTGTAAATGGCGGTTTGCAAGAAGTTGTACATATTGGCCAGATCCCGGTTGTATGAGGTACCAAAGACAAAATGAGCTTTGAAAAGCTCATCAAAAGAGGCAAGAGAGTCTGGTGACTTACAAGGGATTGCATGTTTGTCAATCACAATGAAGTACTTGTGAATCACACTCCTCTGGGTCCCCACAGCAAGCAGATAGGGTTGAAGGCTCTCCGTGATGCTGTCCAAATGCCCCTGGATACTGGTCCCAGTCTGTGACAAGAGAACTTCATTAGTCTTGCTATTAAAATTAGTCACGGTTTGCAAACCGTGGTCTTTGCATGATTTCAATCATGCAGGTCAATATCAGGGACAGAACTAGGGATGCACGATAATTATCAGGCCGATATCAGCAATTATGACGTCATCCCGATAAAAGTATTGATAGCTCTGATAATAAAAAAAGAAATATATTTTTTTTACTTTTTTCTTTTCATGTCAACGTTCACATGCCCAATATATGCTTATTTAGGATTTGACTTGATTCAACAACAAAGCAGTCGGGGCAATGGCAAGCCAAAAACGGTCGAAAATGTGGTTATTTGAAGTTTGGATTTTTTTCTTCTCACAACTGAGGTAGGTAGATTACATTTTTAGAGACTAAAGTACCGAAAAAGGTACCGTTGAGTACCGGTATCGATTCACAGGTACCGGTACCGTATCGGTTCAAATGTGAACAGCATCCCTACTGACAAAGCACAATACCTGTTGGTTTTTAGTTGTTCAGGGAAACACATTGTTAATGACATTGACGGATTGTGAATTTTGTGATCGACTCAAATTATATTTATTTGGAAAAATAAATAGTCACTTTATTTGAAGAGTCAAAACTGTTCTCTTGGCTTTGTTTTGTTCATATAGTAACGCTCATGTCATGATAAATCTGGTTAGGTCAAAACTACAGGAATATACATACAAAAATAAATAATTATAATACAATAAATATATATATCGGTTATCGGTATCGACCTTGAGGAGCAGAAAGTTATTGGTATCGATATCGGGGTCAACAAATCAATATTGTGCACCCCTAGACAGAACAGTGATCCTTCTTATACTTTAATTTAACTGTAACTAGGGATGCTCGATATTGGCTTTTTTACCGATATACCGATATTGTCCAACTCTTAATTTCCAATACCGATATCAACCGATACCGATATATGCAGGGTTTCCCCCCCAAAAAACTGAATAATTTCAGGTAATTAACATTACATATGTCTTGTTGTGGAATTAACATAACATTATGCATACTTTTGACAATAAATAAAATCAGAATTTGTTCTTACTTGCCTGGGTAAATAAAGGTTGGTTATAGAAATGTAAAAAAAATAATACATTTTTTTTTACTGATATTTTCCTATATCACATTTGAATGCCAATATCGGCCGATAATATAGGCAACTGTAACCTTACCTTTATGAACTTCACAAGGGAGTCAATGGCTTCTCTGGCTGAGAGCTTTCCCGGTCTCTTGTTGCGTCCCTGAGGTGATGGTGGCAGGAGGTGGACAAGGAGCAAGAGGGAGGACATCTCACTGTCCCATGCTAAAAATAAAAAAAATTCCTGTGATGTCTAGGAATCGTGGAAAGGTGGTGAATATTTCAGAGGACTTGATTGGGTCATGCATCATTTCTTGGCGATGGGTGAAGGTCTGTTTCATCTTCTCCTTGATGATTGCTTCATCAGTTGTATGCTTCATCAGTGCACTGGCCTCACGAAACTGGGTGTCTGTGGTTAGCTGGTTTTCCTCAGAGAAGGGGGCTCTGTCGCCAGAATTTGGACCACCTGTAACAGTGTAGAAACCACACATACTGCTGCAATACTTTCCAGTGATATGCATTTACTATAATGATCCATCTTCACAGTTGCTAGATAAACAGTGGACTGGGACAATCAAAATTACATACCGATCAGTGGCTGAACATTACGGCTCTTCTTTTGTCCCTCTGATGCTACCTTTTGAAGTGATTTCACCCTCCATGCCAGAAACCCACTCCCATCTACTGGATTGTAATACTGCTCCTAAAACACAAGAAGTAAAGAGAAAAAAAAAGTGTTATTTGGTTTAAATGGGCATGTGTAAATGTGTTTATTTCTCTCCTTAAAACTTAACACATGCCCTTCTCTGAAGAATTGCTAAAATCAAGGTCAACAGGTAGGACATCTGTGGTTCTGAAATTGTTGAGGTTAGGAGAAATGGTCAGCATACAGAAATGTTAACAAATATTTAGTTGAAATCGTACTCCGCACAGCCCTTTTAAGCAATTCCAGAGAAGTGAGGAGTAAAGGGGTTGGTGTTTTATGTACCATGCATGTGATTGGATAATGTTATGCATAATGTTGTGTTAATTCCACGACAAGAGATATGTAGCCTAATGTTAATTACCTGAAATTATTCCTTTTGGGGGGGGGGGAGAAACCCTGCATATATCGGTATCGGTTGATATCGGTATTGGAAATTAAAGAGTTGGACAATATCGGTATATCGGATATCGGTAAAAAAAAGCCAATATCGAACATCCCTAGAAATTATATAACAAGAATGACCTATAAACATAATAATTGTTAGACTAGAAGTCTTTATTTGTCATGCAGTTTTAACACACACACGCAAGATGGGCGACCCACAGGAACACACACACACATGCACTGAGTCGCAGATGAAATGTCTCTCTGCACTTTTCCCTGATGTACTTACATATCCCAAATTGCCCTGGGGATCGGCCAGGTATGGGAATAAGGCAGTGATGCCCTTTGCGTAGTCTTCTTTAACACGCCTTGAAGGACTCGTCCTACAGTGCACACATACACAAGTATGAGATCCAAACAAAAGTATTGCTGTGCCAATGCCTTCTGCACAATCTATGTAAAGCGCTTTGGATAACCATTTATCATTTACCAATTCTGCAAAAAGGAGGATCTTAGTAAAAACCAAAAATGTGTATTGGGTGCGTAATGTTTAGATGACAACATAATTACCCATGCTCTTTTGCCATGTGCGCAACCAATATCTTCACCATGTCGCGTCTTCTGGTATCCGTTAGGGTTTTTGTCCGAGCATAATCGGCAATGATCCTCTCTCCTCCAGCTGTGTCCCTCAGAATCTTTTCAGTCATCTAAGCGGGAGTAAAAAGGGGGGGGGGGGGGGGGGGGGGGACACACACATGGATAGACAGTCATATTTTTAAGCATTGTTCCCACAGGCCCCTAAATTTGGTGGCCAAGTATATTTAACCCTTTCACTGCCACACTACAGAAGGTTAACCCTTTACTATCACACTACTGACGGTTACCGTCGGTAGTGTGATAGTAAAGGGTTAACCTTCTGTAGTGCGGCAGTGAAAGGGTTAACCTGCTGTTGTGCGGCAGTGAAAGGGTTAAGGTGACAAATGTAAACCATGACCCCCCCCCCCCCCCCCCCATTTTCTCCCCAATTGTACTTGGCCATCCCCAATGCCCATGCTACCCCTTTATCAGAGTCACCATCTCCATTTCAAACAGTCATATGCAAAGCTTACCAGAGTGATACGAGTCAGGTCAGCACCGTTTCTTGGAGCAGGACTAGACTGCAAAATGATGGTGTCATCAGACTCCCCCTCATTGTCTGCACCAGAGCTGAGAACGGAGCTTTGGCTGGAGTTGCTTGCAGAGGTCCTCACTGAATCTAACAATCATGTAGACATATAAGTGTGATTAGATAGGAATGTTTGTGACAAGTGTAATGTAAAAAGGCCACATTAGATTAGGAAGGATCCACACGTTACATTGGGCATATATACAAAGATCATTTCAAAGTACAAAAATATACAGTACCTGTGTGACATTTTAGGTTAGCCAGGACACGTGTAGCCTTTTTACAACGCATCCGCGTTTCCGGCGCTCTGATTGGCCAGGTCATGTGACATGTGCGCCCAATAGCGTGTTTGCCCATTTCCGCGTCGAACAGCCTGCAAACTACCTGGCGTTCTATCGCCATGCTCTAAGACAAACTCTAACCTTAACCAACTTCGAAGAGTGCCCTTAACCAGTGTAGAAACTTGCCGTCCCACGATTGCCGCTCATGTCACATGACCTGGCCAATCAGAGCGAAAAAAACGGGAACCCGGAAACGCGGATGCGTTGTAAAAAGGCTTCAAGCAGCCAGGACTGTATGGATGAGGCTATAAGGCTCCATGTTAGCAACTCACCTTCAGGATTTGAGTCTTGGGGTGAACAAATCTCCAACACACCCAGGTCTGGTTTCTTTAGAAGAAATTGAAACGCCTCGTCGTCGACTTCAGTGTTTGAGTCATCATAGACCTTTAAGTCCAAGGTACTAGGAATTTCAAATTTCTTGGCAACTATAGACAAAACAAGATTGCACAAGCTTATTGATAAATCTGTTGTGCAATTTATTTAATTTGTATTAATTAAAATGTCATAAAATGGGATATTAAAATAGCCACTGAAAATGTGATCATATGAGGAAGATTGACAGCCTTAATTGACATACTTAACACCGGTTCCTGACAGGCAGCGAGCGTGCGAACTGGAGACGAAATCGTGCGCGACACTGTCCTGATATGAGGCGGCGCGTGTCCGGGTGTGTCTGTGTGTGTGTTACCTGGAAGCACACGGGGGCAAAGCAGCCTGCGATTCTTGACCAATAAAAAGTGTTTAGGGGCGTGACTCGGCCGCGTAATCGCTCAACTAGAGACACAGCGAGCGAATATTTGAGGGGGGAACGACATCGCCGCTCAGTTTGCTGTCGCTCGCGGCAGGTCAGGATAGTCTGATTGAAACGAATACATTTTAATCATTTTCGCAATCACGCTCGCTCGCGTCGCTGCCTGTCAGGAAGGGGTGTAAGACATTGATTGGTTCACTCTATCCTAAATAAAATGGATTGTGCTTTGTACTGTAGGCCTACAGCTTAAATTAACATGCAGGGAAAGCCTAAACTGATACCCAGTATGTTGTTGCATAGGGCAGTGGTTCTCAAACATTTCATGTCAAGGACCCCCCAAATTGACAATTAGCCCACAGACCCCCATTTGAAAAGATGTGCCATGGACCCCCATAAGACAATATTTGTACGGCTCTAGCAGTGATTCTCAACCATTTTAATTCCAAGGGCACCCATTTAATGGCATTTGTATCTTTGGGACCCCAATTTATATTGTAAAATCAATGTTAATTTAACTCTTGACGGTGTACAATGGACGTTGGGGTCCATTTGTACACCGTCAGAGTTACAGACCAATAAGGGTCCATTTGGTTCCTAACTATCAAGGCGGACGCCATTTTGAGAACCAACGGCACGCTGTGCAAAATGTTTCACTCACCACACTCCAAAAAAGTTGTGAAGGTCAATTGGCCCTCAAAACAGATGAATTTCTGCCGGTCAACGTGTTTAACACGTACAGCCTGCATCTGATGGCAAATAAATAATAACAGTTACTAAGATGATACATATAGGGCACAACAACTCATGCATTATGAGGAGTGTTACAATTAGAAAATATTACAAAAGCACCATACAGTAAATTTCGCTGAGTACATTTTACTCAAACTGAGTAAAACTTTACTCACGTCTTGGGCTCAAATTGACTCAGTTTGAGTAAAATTTACTCTGTGAAATTTACTGTGAGGCTATCTAGTTCCACAAGTTTCCATTATATTATACATGGAGGCAGAACACACATACCTAACATTACGGTGATGGAGCGTCTCACAAATCTTTGTGCACGTGCACCCATTAACGAGCGACAGTGAAAAGTGTCTGGGCGGAAACAAGCGCTAACAGTTTGGTTCCGCATTAAGACTAAAGAGTCAATCCACAATCTAGAGGCGAATTGTTGGGCATTCATTCAAATTAGTCAACCCAGTACAATGGTTCAAATAAACACTTGTTGAACCGAACAGTGCGTCAAATTAACTTGTTATGTCCATTTACCGCTAGTAAAACAGTCAACCTACAGCACATCGCGGCAAATTTACGTGACTCTATTTAGAGTAAAACACACGTTGTCTCTGCCACCGTTTCAGCAAAATCCGCCAACATGTAACATATAATTGTTCCATCTCCTGTACTATGTCTACTTGTCTTGTATGTTCTTAATACGTCAGTTTTTGTATGGATATAGTTATATCACTACTTTTAACAACAGCCTACAGGCATGGTCTACAGGTATGGTCTCAGGCCTATACAGGTATAGCCGCATGCAGGTGAAAATTAGCTTCTGGCTAACACTAGCTCATATACATTTTACATGAAAACCGACATGTTGATTAATGTGCACTGTCCCTGATAGCAATACTGTTGATAATTGAATACTCGTGTTGCACCGACGTACCTGTTCTTAAGTTATTGTCCATAAAACTGTAAAACGTTTATTTAATAGCGTGCGTGCTAGCAGCTAACATGCTAACATCGTGATAGATGGCTCTGTGGCTTAGCTGTAATGTACGGTGACTCTATTTAGAGTAAAACACACGTTGTCTCTGCCACCGTTTCAGCAAAATCCGCCAACATGTAACATATAATTGTTCCATCTCCTGTACTATGTCTACTTGTCTTGTATGTTCTTAATAAGTCAGTTTTTGTATGGATATAGTTATATCACTACTTTTAACAACAGCCTACAGGCATGGTCTACAGGTATGGTCTCAGGCCTATACAGGTGGAAATTAGCTTCTGGCTATACACTAGCTCATATACATTTTACATGAAAACCGACATGTTGATTAATGTGCACTGTCCCTGATAGCAATACTGTTGATAATTGAATACTTGTCCATAAAACTGTAAAACGTTTATTTAATAGCGTGCGTGCAAACGTATAGCAGCTAACATGCGAACATCGTGATAGATGGCTCTGTGGCTTAGCTGTAATGTTGCAAATTAGTTACACACATTGCTGTTTAATAAATTAACAAATAACAATAATAATCTTACCTGGTATTTGGCATCCAACTTTCCAAGGAAAATATCGCTGTATTGCGCTCTTGCTGCACACCTGAGCTTGAAGCGACGGACTTGCCGAGAGAGAAAGATGGCGTCTTCACATTTGGAAATTATATTGATAGTAGGCGTGACCAATGCTGTATTACTCCAATAGAAACTCTTCTGGAACTTTACTCTCACTCTATTGGCCACAGGCAATGATTATGCCCCAAATGGAGTAAATATGACTACTTGAGAGGAAAATAATAACTCCGTAATAATTACTCTGGGAAAATGACTCCCCAGTTTTTCCTGTGTGTTAGGTACCTGTTTGTCTGCAATTGATCGATGGATGAGCGATAATCTTTTAAAACTTAATGAAGACAAGACAGAAATTCTTTTAGTAGGCCCTAAAGCCAAAAGGGAAGCACTTTTTAATGGGTTGGGAAGTTTGGCTCACCAGAATAAACCAGAAGTAACTAGCCTAGGTGTAATTTTAGACTCTGATTTAAGTTGTAATACCCACATAAATAAGGTGGTAGCACTTTATAATAACACCCTGTTATAATACATTTATAAGGTATTAGTAGATAATGAACTAATCATGAACAAACCATTTATATACATTCATAAATGATTATTAAATCATTTATAACTATATTTGTATAACATTTACAAAGTATTTATAACGCATTAGTGGTAATGAACTAATCATGAACAAACCATTTATATACATTCATAAATGATTATTAAATCATTTATAACTATATTTGTATAACATTATTTTACAGATTAGTTCTACATTATTTATAACTCATTATCAACATTGTTTGTACTTGATTTGTTCATCATTAAATAATGTTGTTTAATGTGTAGTGCTCAGTATATTGCGGTATGTGATGATGACACGACACACAAGAGTAACAATTATTTGTATTTTCAGGCTGTATCGGTGCCTATACAGTCTGAAAATACAAATAATTATTTGTGTCGTGTCATCATCACATACCGCAATATACTGAGCACACATTAGGAACAAATGTAACGTTAGCGCCCACCACATCAAGTACGTCTACACAACATATAAGAGTTGTTTGTAGGTCGGAAATGATGGAATAGATTTACCAACAAAAAAGGTGTTTAACCTGCTCATACCTTATTAAAAGCGTGGGGCAGGAGCAGCACGGATAACGTAAGGTTATGTATATAACCAAGTTCTGTGAATTATGGTGACGCTCAGCATCATTCTGCACTGTAATTCACTTCGTGCACGAGCACTGAATAAAAAATTCCACCATGTACCTTTACATCCCAACATTCGTCTGGCCACACCCCCAACCGCTTACCTTCATGAGCAGGTGTGTGGTCACCTACTCGCCTCCTTCCCAAACTTTCACCACAAGGCAAGATCAAGGGCCGCAGCGGCGTCTGATGCTGAGCGTCACCATAATTCACAGAACTTGGTTATATACATAACCTTACTGTAACTGAGGGGTACAATTCCCTGACTGTATTGATAAGTATGGTATCATTAAACCACTACCGCTTTATGTACTTTAATTACTGGCCATACAGTACATGATATATAAATATGATGAACACTTCCCACATTGAATCGGTTCCACACAAAGGTATAATCAAGTATTTATTGCAGCAAAAGGTACATAATATACTTCTCTATTATACTTTGGATGCGCTTATAAGGCAAAGGAATGTGCGTAGGCAAATCAATAATGAATGTCCATTCTCTGGTTACGCAGGAGGTAATTATACAACCTGAATCTTAGGGAATTATATCTATGGTACACTAGTAATATATAGCGGGAGATACTGGAAGGGTCCCCCCGGTTGTAAGCCAGCAGGGGTAGAGGATCTGTCGGTAGTAGAGAGTCTGGTCAACGATGACTAAGGAGACTCCAAGTACAGGAGACGGTGCAATAGTCTCTTGATCCACAGACGAATACAGCTGTTCTCCGTAGACTGTAGCTCCACAGTGAAGAAAGCTAGCCAGCCTCAGGCTCTCTGAGGCGCCGACTCGACCTGGCTCCTCACAGGGTAAATCCCACACGTGTAGGCGTCGGCGATTCTCCGCTCCATAAATCACAGGACCAAAACAAATATAATCCAGCCGCAAAGGGCTATGTAGTCGTCGGGTAGATTAATCCAGTGTACATGTCCACACGGTTCTCGTCTAGGTCTCCTCGGGTGAAAGCGCCATGAAAGCAGCCCAGCCTGGATAAGCACTCTAGCTGGTACGAGGAAGCGTTGGTGATGCTGGTCACTGTAGAACTTTAGCCGCACGATACACTATACACAAATAGACTATTACTGACTTAATAGAAATATGTCGCACTCGACGGTATAGCGCCAAACTCTGACAATTCAGTTATTAATTCGCATGCGGTCTCAATGCTCTATTTGGGGCCAAACAGGCCATACTTCACCGCACGGAGTATCGTGGGTGAGGCTTCAACTTATTGGGTAACTCGAACTGAACTACTAAGTGCTTCTGTATTCACCTGCGCCATATTTATATGCACGGCGAACAAACTAGTGCCAACCTCATTTCTGTCTCGTAGCCCTGGGCAAGGCCGGGCATGTCCAGACATGTCTTGACGGTGACTTTGAACCTGACTCCGGAGGCATGGCTCTGGCGCCTGTGGACCGCTGTCCAATAGGAGAATGAAATATTATGGTCTGGGCTAAAGGGATATTCCGTGTATATGTACAAGGAATATACAAGGGATATCAAACGATATACAAATACTATGCAATATATATCAATCAATAAATATATATATTCGGTTTAATCTGATCCTTTGTAACACTTACGTTCTGTTTCATTATGGCTTACGCTCAGCATCATTCTGCACAAGAGGAGCGGGAGCCATAGCTCGACAAATGTACCCCGCTGAGGCCCCCCACAACCATCAGACCGGGGAGGACCGAGCCCCCCGACCCTCCCTAATGGAGGATACCCTCCCTATTGGAGGCTTATGGGAGGGAGACGGATCCGACCGTGCGAAGAGGAACTCAAGCAACTCAACGCATAGGGTGAGCAGACCGTGGCTTGACCCCACGACTACGCACACGCACAACCCGCATGCCACCAGGGAACGAACAGAAGGAACAACCCTCGTTACTGCCCCCAAAATCACGGGGTCAAGAGCAAACCCAACCCCGTGGCAAGGCTGTAGCAGCGGAGCGCGAAGGAAGACCCAGACCCACTGAAGGGACTGGATCCCCTGGAAAAAGGGGGCCCGGAGAGGTCAATGACGCCAGGCATCAAGACCCCACCTTGTGGTCACTTAGTGACACCGCCCCCACATCGCCAGCGTATTCGGATAGGGCCCCTCCAAGAGTGGGCCCTTTCCACCCAATAGCACACCGCCTGGCACACTGACCCTGCAGAACAGGCAGTCAGCATGGCCGTAATCACTCAAAAAGTCCAACCAACGGAAGCAGGCAGCGCACCGGGGAAACCAGGCAGCAGGCTGTAACCTGAGCCTGGAGCACTGCGGACGAGACAGGCGCCAAAGGAGTCAACTGAAAACAGCCCCCCCGGCGGAAGGGGCGTATGCTGCCGTTGTTGAGCACCATGACAAAGCCTCCATTAAAAAAAACCTACCCAGAGGGGTCGAGGCAGAGAAGGCTGACACGATTGGCAGACGTCATGAACGTGCAGGGGCACACTCAACCGGGTAACCCGGGAGTTGACTCTGCTCCAACACACCAGGGAATCAACCACCCTCTCGGTACACAGACGGTGGTTGTTCCTATAACCCCTCAAGAAAAAACTCCAAAACACACCTGCGGGTATACACCAGCTATACAGCTGTACAAGTGTTTCAGTTTCCAAAAAAGGGTTATCCCAGGCATACGGTATCAACGAAACTTTACTTCGGACCGGGCCCGGCGGCCCGGGAAGCACACAGGATTACCAGAGGGGGTCCAGAAGACCACCCCAACAGCCCCCCCTTTGCCATGCGTGAGAGAGGAGCAAAAGAAGGAGAACCAGCCCCTTACAATAGTGCCAGGTACAAAAGAGTACCCAACAAAAGGGTCTCCATAACGCCTAACCCTGTGACACCCGGGCCTACCCGGCATTTTTCCCCCTGAAAAAAGCCCAAGTCCCTCAGGGTACCAGAACAGCAGATCTGCATCCCTGGCGGACAAACGGGTTAACTGACCTGGACCAGCGTGACCAGAACCAGTCCCGTGCCCTAACCACGCCGACATGCCTACTCCAGGAGAAGGGGCAGATATGCGTGTTGATCTAAAACATGAAAAGAGGGCGCCACCCAGACGGGCCGGTTTGAACCGTGCTCGGTGGCCCACCCCAAGGGCGTGAGACCCCTCTACCTATGTTCTGATCTATTCCATTAACATCCTCCGATATGAACGAGAATCCGTCGAGACCCAGTAACAGGCTCTCGGAGGAGGAAAAAAAACCCATCCCAGTTGCTTTATAAAAACGCTGTTTTAATAACAAGTTTGTTTGTTTGTTTGTTTATTAACACAGTTAAACAGAAGTAAAAACAATACATAATAAGTTATAACGATTGTGAAGGAGAAGTTAGAAGCCTAGAGGCTTATCAAGAACGTCCCGTTTTATAAAATCAAACATACAAAAATACAAAAATATGCATATTATAAAATACCAGATTACATTAAAAGATTCGTGTTAATACAAACATACATACACACAGTACATACATGCATATACTGTGTACATAATAATATATAACAACCCACCCACCTGCCTACAAACCTACCCACCCACATAACCAAATGCATACCTACATGTATGACCTGTTATCTATCTACTACTTTTGGATGAGAATTTTTTTGTAGTTTGCTTTAAAAATAAGCAGAGATGGAGATTTCCTCAGCATAGGATCAGCTGCATTCCAAAGATTGGACCCTCTATACCTCACTGAGAACTGCCTAAGTGAAGTACCACAATAAGGTATATGCAGGTCCCTGGACTGACGTGTAGCATATGAATGAACATCTGAATTAAAAGAAAAAAAACTATTAAAACCATTTGGTAGATTGTGATCATGAATGCATTTGTACACAAATATACATATCTGTAAAGAATTAACCTCAGACAGTCAGAATGTTTAGTTTCTTGAAAAGAGGAGCAGATGGTTCAAATCGATCTGAGAGGGTTGCCAGTCTAACAAATCTTTTTTGAAGTAAAATAATTTTTTGAAGATGAGATGAATGAGTGCTAGCCCAAATTATGTTACAATAAGATATGTAAGGAAAGATAAGACTATAATACAGGATTAAAAAACAACTTCTATTTATCAATGAACACACCTTCCTAATTATACCTACTGACTTCATTGCTTTTTTACAAACATGATCAATGTGTTTTTTCCAATTTAGATTATCATCAACTAGGATCCCTAAAAACTTTGTTGAAGTTACTTGTTTGATTTCGGTGTTACTGATTAATAGCTTTGCCTCCTTTTTTGAATAACTTTTACCTTTATTACAAAATACAATAAAATTCGATTTTTCTACATTTAACGATAGCTTATTAGTTTGGAACCAATCTGAGACACAAGATAAACCATCATTTGCTTCCCTAATTAATACTGCAAAATTCTCATGTGACATTATAATGTTGGTGTCATCAGCAAACAAGATCGAGAATACTCTAGGGAGTCTAGGAGATACCCAAGCAAAATCATTTATATAAATCAAAAATAAAAGGGGGCCAAGTATAGAGCCCTGAGGAACCCCACAGACTAGCTTTGCCCTGTCAGAGTCATCGCCATTTATGGAAACAAACTGTTCCCTATTATAAAGATAGTCACTGAGCCATTTAATCACGTCGCCAGCCAAACCTTACCTCTGAAGCTTTGATATAAGTATTTTATGGTCCACAGTATCAAATGCTTTGGATAGATCCAGAAATATACCAATTGAAAATTGCTTATTGTCTAGTGCATCTGTGATTCTATCTATAAACTGTAAGAGAGCCATGTACGTAGAGTGTTTTTGTCTGAAACCATATTGATGTTCATATAATATATTATTGTCATTAAGATGTTTCAAAATTCTGGTATAAACCAGCTTCTCCAATATTTTAGATATGGACGGGAATAACGAAATCGGACAGTAATTGGAAAATAAGGATGAGTTACCAGATTTAAACAGAGGTATAACTTTTGCCACTTTCAAGTCTCCTGGAACAACACCTGTTTCCAGGGAGAGTGAAAAAACATGGTTCAATGGCTCAATTATTGAAGGTAATTATTTAATATAAAAAATAATCTTTAAGCAGACTACCTTTAATATTATCATAACCTGCTGCTGAGTTTTTTAAATTTAAAATAATATTTTGCATTTCTTCCGAGGTAGGTGGTTCAAATGTAGACATAGATGGGTACTGACCTTGAATCTTGTCAAGTGGACAGTTATTTGTGCTCTTAATATTTCTAGCCAAGGAAATTCCAATGTTTACAAAATAATTATTGAAACCATTTGCAATCTCTGATGAGTTTGTGTATGTTTCATTTCCATCCACAAAAGTAGATGGAAATGAAACAGCATGCCTTTTTTTATTAAGTAATTGATTTATGACGTTCCATGTGGATTTTATGTTGCTGGCAGCTTCTTTAAATTTATTGGAATAATATGTCTTTTTTGCTGCACGAAGCAAGTATGTAAATTTATTTTTGAATTTTTTGTAAACATCTGAATTTAAAGGGGTCGGGCTAGTCACAAACTTTTTGTATAATTTGTTTTTCTTCTTTGCAGATTTCAGCAAACATGGTTTGCATTCCTTTTTGACTGATGTCCCTTTATTATATGTAATGTAAGGAAAGCATTTTTCAAATGAGGAATTAAATATTTGTGAAAATGTTTGATATGCCAATTCTGCATCATTTTGATTATACACAGCATCCCATGGAACATCATTAATACAACTCCCAAAACGAGCAATGTTACCTCTGCTGAAACTATGGTGACTTCCTCTCACCTCAGACCCCACTCGTTCACTTCTATTAGAAATGGTCAATTGGAAAATTGGAAAGTGATCAGAAATATCAGTTAACAGCAGTCCTGATTTGCTTGTATATTCAAAATTATTAGTAAAAATATTGTCAATAAGAGTGGCAGATTGCTTAGTTACTCTTGTTGGTTTATGAATGAGAGGCAGAAAATAAGTAGAATACAAGATGTTTAGGAAGTCAGCGGTCAAAGAATGACTATTGTTGTCTAACAAGTTGATATTGAAGTCCCCTAACAGAGTACACATACCTTCCAAGTTATTTTCATCTAAAGTAGAAGCAAAAGCATCATTAAAAACTTTTATGTCAGTATTTGGGGGCCTATATACATGTATGCATCCAACAATAATATTTTTTCCTCCAAACATGGTACATGAAAGTATTTCTATAAACACTGACTCTGCATCAACTGTCGCCAAAGTTAATGCAAGATCTTTTCTTTTCTAAATTGAAAGTTTTGATGTATATAAATTGACACTCCCCCTCCTGATTTATTCTGTCTGTAGGAATGAATTGAGTTATATTGTGACATATCATAGGATGCAGCGATATCCTCACAGAGCCAGGTTTCAGAGAGGGCAATTACAGAAAACTGATGCTCTAGTGATGATAAGTATTGGTTTAAATGATCGTACTTTTTCTGCAAACTACGTATGTTTAGATGTCCAGAAACTTGAGAATATGTTACTATGTACCTTCTGTCCTAGAAGTGTATTGTATTTCTTAAACTCCTCTTCATCATAATAATCACTAGTACCAAGTTCATTCTTAGTGTTGTTAAAAAACATAGAGTCAGGATCAAACTCATTATCATATTCCATATGTTTGTTATTTTCATTAAGTTCAAATGGATTAAGAATCAAGTTATTGAAGTCAGACAAAGGAACTAACTCAAGGCGCCTGGGAGAACGTCAAGAAGGGTGTGGTGCTTCATATTCTCCACACTCTTTTATTAAAAAAGAAAGAAACACTGACTGACATGAATCCCACTTGACGCAGCCGAGGATAAAAACTGTTTAAATTTTTATATCCCGTCATCCCTCCACAGAGGATAGACGGAACTCCCCAGAGATACTTCCCACGTGAGCCATAGATTGAAAAGCCACGTTAACATTGAGTCATGTGACCAACCGACTCAAGTTACGCGTATATCGAGCGTAGTGGAACCTTAATTCCTACGCTCTATCCCGACACTTGACAATAACAGACCCTACATACGGGCCTAACTCACGGAAGCCCTCGTCCAATAGCAACGTGCGTAGTGACGTGTGCTATGACGGGGGGAAACCCAAGACTCAACGCCTGTAATAGGTGCAGAGTCCGGGAAACCCCCCCCCCCCCCCTCCCTGCCATGCCACCTAACAGCTTGGCCCTGACTGAACTAATAAGAGAGGTAATAAACCCCCTGACCAATCAGAAGAGGGAAGGAGGGGTTTATCCGGTACCCCCTCACAAGCCCAACCCTTGCATACAACAACAATAACAATAGCCATATGATACCTTTAGTAGCAATGCTAATGAATAGCGCAAGCTAATACAATGCATGCTAACCACAGACAATCTGTGAACAGGGTTTATAACAAGACCAAGTCGCGCGTGTGTGTGAATCCTACACCCGTATCCATGTTGTAACTAGGGTTGGGCACCGAAAACCGGTTCTAATTAGGAACCGGTTCCTAACTTCCGGTTCTGGAACCGGAAGTAACATACCTGCATTTCGATAAAAAAAAAAAAGAAAAAACAAAAAAAATTACTTTGTTAATTAATACCCTAGTTACAGTACAGCAACCAAATTAAACTGTATCAAGTCAACTGAAAATGTGAATAGCATGAATTTTTTTTTAAATTTTCAAAAAAAATAATAATTCTCCTGCGAAATAAGCTGTGACCTGCACCTCAAAGAATCGGAATCGAGAATCGTTCAGAACAGGAATCGATATGGAGAATCGGAATCGGAACCGGAATCGTTCAAATCCAAACGATGCCCAACCCTAGTTGTAACACAGAAAAAAACATTGATAGAGAGAGAGAACGGCTGAGCCGTGGTACGTTTTCATACGAGCATTACTGCAAACCCAACACAATAGTGTTGTAGCTCAATATCACTGTGTAAGCAACAGAGCACACAACTAGCCTCTACCTTCATGTGGAGATTCAAGTCGAGGCAGAAAAAACCCTTTTTCAACCGAGTGTAGGCTGCAGGCCTTGCTTAAGCTCTAACATGAATGTAACCCTCCTATCAACCCATACTAGCGAAGATTCACACGTTGCAACCCCATCATATGTTTGGTGAATAAACACACAGTTTGTTAACAAAAAAAACAGTCCCCCTTTAGAGGGGACTCTTTATTTTTGAACAAAATCATAGCGCGGCCGGGAAGGGAACAGGGGGAGACCACAGGGGGAAAAAGTCACTGGGTCTTAGCGACGCCTGCCACGAGCCGCTCGGGATTTGCCACCTCGGGGAGCCCCGGAGGGACGGTAAACGATTGGCGGCTGGTCTCGACGATCCCTACCGTCGCCTCCGGACGTAGATGGGCCGGCTGTCGTAGCGGAGGCGCCCTCTCTCCTCCTGGCCTTCTTCACCGAAGGTCCAGCAGTGGCGGTGGTGGCAGCGGCGGCCACGGTGGAGGATCCTCGACGACGTGGCAGCCGTCTGACTCCACTGGCGACATCGGGAGGGGGGAAATGAGGCTGGAGCACGGAGCGCTCCTCCTGCATTTCTCTGCAAGTCGAGGCCATCAATTGCAGGGCCGTCCCGAATAGTCCAGTATCGGAGAGGGGTGCCGTCAGAAGTGGAACTCTCTTCTTCTCCGGCACACGAGCCTGCTCCAGCCAAAGGTGGCGCTGGATCAGAGTTGCCAGGGCACGCACTTTCCCAGCGGCTATAGCCTGCAGCTGAGTCAGATGCAGGATGGCTCCTGCCGACTGGGCGAGCTGGTCATGTTGTACATCAGTCAGCTCCGTGCCGCCCGTCCATATCCCGGACATGAATCTCGCCAGCTGCGCGATGTTAGACGCGGCAGCTAGAGATTGTGTTCCGGTGATAAATGACTGGTCGCTCCAATATGCCAACCGCCTCGCCGATTTCCCTTGGGGAACCGGCCTCCGTAACGGCTCCCACACCACCTCCGGACAAAGGAGCGCCGCCATCGGCATATCAAGCCGTGGCACGCCCTCCTTCATACCGTCGACCAAACCCGCCACCCGCGTGACTTGCACGTAGGCAGGAGTAAGGCCTATGATGTGGGAGACCACCTGGCCCTGACGGACATAGGCCGCCATTGAGGGGAAAAATGGGTAGACAACGTCCACCCCTCTCACCGGGCGACGTTGCCATAGATGACCTATGAGATCATCAGGGACAGGAACAGGCAGTGGCTGCGGCAGCAGCACGCCGTTTGCGACTGCTGCCGCCGCCATGAGCTCGGGAAACAAAGCACGCAGTTCCCCCTGCATACTTTCCTCCTCCGAGCCCGCGTCCCTCACATGCAGCAGGCTACTGGTCAAGGAGCCACATTCTGATGTGGCTGATAGCAGGGCATCCCGCCGACGAGTCAGAGGTTCTACCCCAACATCTTCGAACGAGGCGCCCCAAGGAGACATCTCACCCCCCTCCAGTGTTACCTGGACAGGCAGGGAAGATGTCTCCACCGGGCCTTCAAACAAGAACCCGTCCGCCTCTATCATGTAGTCCTCTGTCTCCATTGGGCATGTAGAGACCGACGCATCCTCACCTGGCTCCAGCAACTCACCAAAACCAGCCCGTTCGCGTCTGCAAGCCACCATCTTGCGACGGGAGCGAGCTGACGCAAAAAGTTTGCGTCTCAAATCCCCCGCAACCAAGGGAACCGGCCGCCCAACAGCGGACGATTCCCCGGAAGCCGGAACCAGGCCATCGCACAGGAGACGGCACTGGTGCACCAGCTCCTTGGAGAGGCAAACTACCCATCGGACGCCTACCGGGCGTGGCTGCCGACCACGAGAGAGGTCTCAGCCCTGCTCCAAGATGCACGACGGAGGCGGCAATGGAGAACCGCTGGTGAAGAGTGGCGTTGCGAGCGCGACCCTCCGAAGTAGACATTGTTACGACCCTGGCTCAAAGGCCCGCAACCTATGTGCAAACCAACACCAAAACCCCGTGCTCAAACTCAAAATGCTACTCTATTAGGCGGTTAGGTGGCCGAGCGGAGATTGCGTTCGTCACCAACCCCGGAGCTGTGAGCTGGATTCGCCTGTTCGAATCCAGCTCACAGCTCCGGGGTTGTCACCAGCTTGGCTGGCCGTCTGCACTAATACAATTGGCTGTATTAGAGGGTGGGAGAAGCTGGCGGGGTGGGTCCGGGTCGTTGTAAACAGCGACTCCTACAGTTCGGTCGGGGCGCCTGCTAAGCGCGGATAGGACTTGAGGGGGATAGTGTGATCCTCCCACACGCTACGCCCTCTCGATGAGAATCCGCGCTGCCAGGTGAAAAGAAGCGGTGATTGGCTGGACGTGTGTCGGAGGAAGCACGTGGTAGCCTCCACTCTCCCAGATGATCTGACTGTGGGGGGTAAGTGCGCAGCGACCAGGAAGGGACTGGGAATTGGCATACGACTAACATTTGGATGGGAGAAAATTGGAGGAAAAATGGAGGGGGAAAAAGATCAATAAAAAAAAAAAAAAAATGCTACTCTATTAAGGAATTACTGGTGTAAACTAAAGTACAAGGACAGAAGACCGTGATAGCTATCTGTTACCCAACACTTCTCTAACCACAGACCCTGCATGTGTGTTTCCAGGGCTGGTTTTAAAGCTCCCAGCAGGTAACCAATCAGCACTAATTAACTAATTGGCAGCCCTCACCTGCATGCCCCGTGACACAGGAGTGATCAGGCCTGCATGCACAGTGACACAGGAGTGATCAGGCTCCTAGTACATAACAGACATTATGACTTAGTTTTTTTCTGTCGAATATATGAGAGAAGAAAAAAACAAGCAACAATGTAAACACGTCTCAACTTTCTTCAGCTAACAACCTCGTCAAGTGTGGGATCTACCGAAGGCACTTCCTTGTGGTGAAAGTGAAGAAGGAGGCGAGTAGGTGACCACACACCTGCTTATGAAGGTAAGCGGATGGGGGTGTGGCCAGACGAATGTTGGGATGTAAAGGTACATGGTGGAATTTTTTATTCAGTGCTCGTGCACGAAGTGAAGTACAGTGCAGAATGATGCTGAGCGTAAGCCATAATGAAACAGAACTTGGTTCTGCATGTATCGTGCTTCCATTCAAACAGACGGCAACACACGTGACGTCAAGTCTCACTCGCGTGAAACTTCCTCTCTAGATACTCTTCAATACCTGGTCAGGGTACTCCTGGGTCCGAGTGCCCCCCCCCCTATTTTTACACTATAATAATTATGTCATGCACATGTATTTTATATGTTAATAAAATTGCATTTATCTTTAGTCCTAATTGTGTCACTGTTTGATGTCACAAAGAAGGGTGTATCCGAAAGCTGTCTACAACATTTGTAACATGTGATGAAAAAGTAAACAAATAATTAACTGTATTATACATTTGTTTAATGATGAATAGGCTTCACTTTAGATTAGGGCACACACTAGCATCTGCAAATGATTTATAGATGTTTTATGAATGTCTTAACAAATCATTTGTTGAACATGAAAAATAAATGGAGATACAGTATAGTCGTTTTTTCATATCCATTTTTCAAAGCATCTACAAATGTGTTACTACACATTAAACAACATTATCTAATGATGAACAAATCAAGTACAAACAATGTTGATAATGAGTTATAAATAATGTAAAACTAATCTCTAAATGTTATACAAATATAGTTATAATTATTTAATAATCATTTATGAATGTATATAAATGGTTTGTTCATGATTAGTTCATTATCTACATATACCTTATAAATGTATTATAACACAGTGTTATTATAAAGTGCTACCAATAAGGTGACCAAAACAGCATTTTTCCATCTAAGAAACATTGCTAAAGTTTGATTGTTTTTAACCCAACAGGATGCTGAGAAATTGATTCGTGCTTTTATTTCAAGCAGACTGGACTATTGCAATGCTCTTTTTACTGGTCTTTCAAAAAAATCAATAGACAAGCTACAGCTAATTCAGAACTCTGCTGCTAGACTTTTAACGAAAACAAGGACGAGAGAGCATATTACTCCAGTTTTAGCAGCGTTGCATTGACTCCCTGTATATTTTAGAATTGATTTTAAAGTCCTTCTACTTGTTTTTAAAGCTCTTAACAATTTAGCACCATCGTACATTTCCGATCTCCTGTCCTTTTATGTCTCCCCTCACGAGCCCTAAGGTCCTTCACAGCTGGTCTTTTAATTGTTCCTGGGGTACCCAAAGGAAAATTGGGGCATCTGCTTTTAAATGCTATGCACCACAGCTGTGGAACACAATCCCAAAAAATATTAGAGAGGCTGGCTCAGTGGACATTTTTAAACGAGAGTTGAAAACCTTTTTAATATTGCTTTTAATTAGCAACTCTTTTTATTATTTTTCTTTAATACTCGATTTTATCCATTTTCTTTACTTGTGATTTTAGACTGTGTGGTTTACTTTATGTTTTTTTTTTTAATCTGTTATTATTCATTGTTTTATCTTTCTTTTATCATGTAATGTGAAGCACTTTGGGCTGCATCTTGTATGAAAAGTGCTATATAAATAAAGTTATTATTATTATTATTATTATTATTATTATTATTATTATTATTATTATTATTATTATTATTATTATTATTATTATTATTATTATTATTATTATTATTATTATTATTATTATTATTATTATTATTATTATTATTATTATTATTATTATTATTATTATTATTATTATTATTATTATTATTATTATTAATAAAGCTGATAATTCGGGTAAAAACCAAGGAGTTACTCTTTTATTCTGAGCTTCATTATTTCTTTTTTAAGATTTTTTTTTGGCATTTTATTGCTTTATTTCGGATAGGCCCGGCAGAGAGGAAAGTTGGGAGGAGATATGGGGGGAAGACATGCAGCAAAGGTCTCCGGGTCCGGGAGTCGAACCCGGGACGGCTGCGTTAAACTGCAGCACAATTACTGTACGTGGTGCGCCACCCTGTTCTGAGCGTTTTGAATAGTAATAAAAAAAAAGTTTTTGTGAGTAGAATCCAGTGCCACGAATCTGGTACTTTTAAGGGTACCGACCGAATCCTGTCGGTACTACCGAGTACCGATTCACGTGAGATCCACCGGTGCCACATTTCCAAAAAAATAAAACATTTGTTTAAGTCCGATGACGTCAACATTTCGTTTACCGCTAAACGAAACCTATGAAGTGTGCCGCACATTCTCGGCAACGTTCACGCGCACAATACACGCTTACCTAGGATTTGACTTGATTCAACAACAAAGCAGTCGGGCAATGGCAAGCCGAAAACGGTTGCACGTGTGGTTACACTTTACAAAGCTAGATGCAGACAACGCTCGCTGCAATATTATATATTATATATATATTAACAAATTGTTCTAAATAAATAATAATGATAATAAATTATTTGAAGTTTGGACAATTTTTTTACAACTGAGGTAGGTAGATTACATTTTAGTACAGTAAGAATGTACCGTTGGGTACCGGTATCAATTCACAGGTACCGGTACCGGTATCGGTTCAAATGTGAATGGTACCCAACCCTAGATTTTGTCTTCTTTAATGATAAAGTAGCCTACATGCAGTGACTAATTTGTAGCTTGAAGACACCGCAGGCAATCATTTTGTCAACCCTATTGGGAATAGATTCAATCAATTAGGGTAGACCAAGAACGATCTTTCAACATTGCTTGAGCACGGGTGAACCATGCTATTTCACAGGTCAAGTCAAGTCAAGTCAAGTCAAGTCAAGTCAAGTCAAGTCAAGTCAAGTCAAGTCAAGTCAAGTCAAGAGTTTTATTTGTCACGGCATACAAGCATACAGTGAAATGCGGGGGGTCATGCCCGCAGCGATTGTGCAATAATACAAGTAATAAGAATAGGAATGAGAATAAGACATTTGCAAGGACAGAATCGATCCAAATATACTGCGGCCCAGAAGGTCAAATCAGTACTCCACTAGGTTGAACACTTGTACTGTACCTTGACACCAGAGAATGAACAGAAATCATGTTGTTTTTGTTTTTTATCTTTTCTTTTTCTGTTTACTGTTATATTTTTTGTTGTTGTTTCTAAATTGTATTTTTCCCTATTACTTTGTAACAGGATCAGAGGTTATCTAACAAACATAATTATGATTTATTTTTAATTAATTGTATCCTATACATGTATGCGTCATGGTTTCCCCCTTTCCTAAAATGTCTATGCAAACCCGGGGGGCTGGGAGGGGGGTTAAGAAGCGACCTGGGCTGTCTTGCAGCCACAGGACCGCCAGAACGGAGGAAAAGGCTGTCACAACTGCAAACAGGCAGGCTACACAGTATATGACTATACTGACGGACAATCTATATACTGAAAAGGCACTTTTTATGCCACTGTGGGAATTAATATAAAATGCTGATGTGAACTTGTTTTAAAAAAAGACAAAATAAAAAGTTGGTAAAAAAAAAATTAAAGAATAAGACATTTGTGTAATAATAATAAGACATAACAGGTATTTGTACATACAATTTACAAAAAGCATGGTAAGACATGCTAAGGTCCTGCGATAGTGCAATACAATGTTAGCTACGGATGAGGCACTGGGTCTTATGTACACTACTATACAATGCTATACTATACAATCTACAGTTATACTATGTGTCCTTATGCTAACTTGCTATATCCATCTATTTACTATACAAGAACCAGTCCCGTTCTTTAATAAAAAAAAAATAATAATTTAAGTGACCTTTTCATTGTGTAAAATGACCGTTGAGTGTGAGTGTGTGCAGCGTGTGTGTGTGTGTTCATGCTAAAGTGACTGTTAGTGTGTGAGCGTATACAGTGTGTGTGTTGTGTGTGTGCTCATGTGTGCTTGTGTGTGGAGAGTTCAGTGTTCATGATTCTGATGACCTGGGGGAAAAAGCTGAGCTGAAGTCTCTCTGTCCTAGTTGCTGGTGTACGCAGGCGTTTGCCTGACCGCAGCAGCTTGAACAGGCTGTTGTTGGGGTGGTGAGGGTCGTTCATTATTCTGCAGGCTCTGGATTTACACCTCTTGTTATATAAGACCTGCAGGGGTGGTAGTGCAATACCCGTAGTACTCTCAGCTGAGCGCACCACTCTCTGTAGGGCCTTCTTGTCCTGTGCCTTGCTGTTTCCATACCAGGCAGTCATGTTTCCAGTCAAGATGCTCTCTACAGCTCCAGAGTAGCAGGACTGGAGTATCTTCCCCGATACTCTGAACTTCCTTAACTGTCTCAGGTGGTAGAGGTGCTGCTTCGCCTTCTTTATGATTGAGTCTATGTGTGTTGTCCACAGGGCCGCCTCAGGGGGTGTGCGAGCAGTGCGGTCGCACAGGGCCTTTTTATTTGCGAGGCTCCCTTTTTCATCACAGACCTAAAATCTAGTTTTGCTTACATGCTTATATATTTCACATTAGACACGTTTGTAGAATAGTGTTCCGGGCTCTGCGGCTCTGCAGATATACTATTGGTTTCATTCAATTACTTTTGTGCAAAGCATCGTTGGAGGACTAACACTAGGGGGAGCCGAGCTGGTTGGCGTCGGTCTGGTAGTCGGTAGAGAGATGTGAAGAAGACCGGATCCACGAGGGGAGGGGGTACAGCCAGGTACAGGGTCTATTCAGCGCTATCCACAGGAGTGAGTGGATGTCTTTTGAAAAGCAGCATCAGAGCAGAAGAAATAACACTGTGTGCCGTAAGCTTGTTATCAATACCAAGTATGATTAGGTTATGCCAAGACGAAGAGGACGTTCGGCAGATGGACTGAAGATGAAAGTTGTTGCGTGTTAGAACCTTCAGTCAGGCTATAGCTATGTCGGCTAGTAGCTTAGCTAAAGGCAGGGACAGCTAACTAGCGTTAGCTAACGCTAGCTAACTAGCATTAGCTATGTTATCGAGTGCTAACGTGTGGCAGATAAACTAGGAACAAAAAGTTCATCCCAACGGGGGGACAATATCATGGATGGGACTGGTGAACTTTTTCATCTCCACGGTAGGAAAATGCGTCGACGTCGTCTCCTTCCTCTTGGACCTCAACTTTGCCATTGATTCTGCGTTAGGGTGAGTTTTTCATGCAATCTATTCTGTTCCCGCCGTGGTCTCTCTCTCTCTCTCTCTCTCTCTCTCTCTCTCTCTCTCTCTCTCTCTCTCTCTCTCTCTCTCTCTCTCTCTCTCTCTCTCTCTCTCTCTCTCTCTCTCTCTCTCTCTCTCTCTCTCTCTCTCTCTCTCTCTCTCTCTCTCTCTCTCTCTCTCTCTCTCTGCAGCAGGGTGGAGACACAGTCTGTCTTGTTATGTCTGCTGCCTGAGGCTCTGGGGCTGTGAGCTCTGAGCTCTGCTCCGTGTTGACTTTACCTTCCCGCCGGAGAGAGACCTGCAGCTCATGTGGGACAACCGTGTGTTTGTGTGCATGAGATTTGCTTACCATACCAAGATGGCAGTTATGTGTGTGTGTGCGTGCATGTGTGTGTGTGACTGTGATCTGCTTCCCATATGACAGCCACTATATTTCTCTCTCCTCTGGTCAGGGGCATTGCCGGGTCTGTCCAGCGATAACACTGTATATTGACTGTAGAATGGGAGCTCTCTCTCGCTCTCTCTCTCTCTCTCTCTCTCTCTCTCTCTCTTGCTATATATTGACTGTATCATGCCCAGCCTCGGGCAGCGCTATTATTTAAGAATATGTTGACTGTATGAAAAAAAGAAATATTATAATATAATTTTTTTTATTACCTTTAGGGGGGGGGGGGGGGGGGGGGGGGGGGCTCGTGTTTAAATCTAGCACAGGGCCTCGCATTTCTCCCAGACGGCACTGGTTGTCCATGTCAGGTCTTCTGAGATGTGGACCCCAAGGTACTTGAAGCTGCTCACCCTGTCCACGATAGCCCCGTTTATCCACAGTGGTGTGTGTGTCCCCTGCTGTGTTCTCCTAAAATCCACGGTTTTCAGTCAAGGTTCAACCAAATGAATGCACAATGACAAGCCAACATTTGCCCCCTTCTCATGCACTCCTAAATAGTTTTCCCCTCACAATGTGACTGCTGAAAAAAACTGCTTAAAATAAAATTTGCGCAACTCACAAGTAGAAAATGGCTATGTGTAACATGGTCAATAAAAAAGTAGTGATTCATGGGACTGGATCCAGACAGAATGAAATGTGTTGTAGCCTATTGTACATAGAAGAGAATTTTTTTTTCATTCCCCGCAAAAGACTGTGATAATGGCCAGTAATAGATAGGTATTCTTCTACAACACAATGGCACTTAAAGATATGCTATTATATCTACCCCTTTCCATGAAGGACTAAATGATGTCATCGATGGAATGGGGCTGACTTGTACTTTTGTTACAATAGCTGCTCTGGAGAGGCACATGATGGAGCTGTATGTGGCATATTGTGTGACCAGAAACCATTATCTGCTTCATGCACCCTACATCTTGACATTTACTGTATGGTTATGTTTTGGTTCAGTGCCAAACCATACACGTTTGACTTTATTGTCATTTTAAGCTGTATTGCATTTGTTAGTGATGAAACAGTCTTGAGCTTTCTCAGTGTTTTTCTACAGTATTTTGACGATGACATGCCATCAAGTGAAATGATAAAAGCATTGAATGTCAAAGCTATTTTCACCGTCACTGTGTTCAGGAGTGCCACTAAAAAGGCTCATGTATGTACAATTCATCCTCATAAACCATGCATGTACAGGAATATAGCCCTGGGAGGTTGGGTGTTGGTTGATGACAGAATAAACCCTTGGTCCCTCCAAGAAGTCACTTTGTAACACCTTACAATAACTCATGAACACCCAAAATTACGGGGGATGCACTTACTGCCTTCTTCAGAGTCAGACAAAAAGATAGATACCAATTTCCGCTCTGTGCTTTCAGTAGAAAGCTAGCCGGCTGCAAGCTAGCCTAGCTTAGCACAAATGAATGGAGGCTAGCTAGCTGGTCCATCCGCTTCCCTTAATTAGTACTAAACTTCTGTAGGCTACTGGCTACAGTAGATTGCAGCTGGATAGCTTTCTACTGGAAGCACAGAGAGGAAATTGGAGGAAATACTTATCTTATCTGACTCTGGAGAAGACGGTAAGCGCATTTCCCATAATGTTGGCGTGGCTTTTAATAGAGAATTATAACTATATTACCAGTGATTATAATGAGAACACAAATAGTTTTGCACATTTAACAGCTCACACAAACACTGCATCTACCCACAAAGGTAATACCAGGGGACCTCAAGCCTTGGCAGGCGGTTACACCCCTGTGTGTGTGTGTGTGTGTGTGTGTGTGTGTGTGTGTGTGTGTGTGTGTGTGTGTGTGTGTGTGTGTGTGTGTGTGTGTGTGTGTGTGTGTGTGTGTGTGTGTGTGTGTGTGTGTGTGTGTGTGTGTGTGTGTGTGTGTGTGTGTGTGTGTGTGTGTGTGTGTGTGTGTGTGTGTGTGTGTGCGTGCGTGCGTGCGTGCGTGCGTGCGTGCGTGCGTGCGTGCGTGCGTGCGTGCGTCCGTCCATACATGCGTGCATGTGCCCCTCCAGGTGGATCCAACAGCCAACAGAAGATGCCCATGCAAGGCTCTCTCCCTGTCTCCTCTCAACGTCCTGCTTTGCTTTGGTTCGTCTTGTTACTTCCCAATCCATGGTTGAACGACGTGTCTAACAGACATGTTACCTTGATTTGATTCTCCTTAGCACTTTCCTCCACATCCCGGCTGTGGTAATAACGATAATAAATCCCACGACATATACGATATCTGCAGCCGGGCGCTAGGCGCGGCGGTCCTCCAGTGACTGCATGAAGACATGAAGGACATGACTGTTGGAGTGCTGTATAATGATATGAAGACTGAAGGACGTGACCGCTGGAGTGCCGTGTGATGATTGATTGTGTCGGCCATGACGGATTGCCTGTCTGACCCTGTCTGACAGTTCAGTGTTATGCATGAACAGCTGATACGAAGCAGCTAGGTTAGCGGCCCGCTGAGAGGTCTGAGTAGCAGGTAGGCTGTAGACGTGTCCAGGTGGTATATGTGAACCGTGTAGAATATTGAGGAGTGTATGATTGAGAGGACTCCCCAGGCTTCCCCTTCCCTGCTGAACAGTCAGACCCGACCCAGAAAGATGGGAATGGAAACACGTCCTTCCCTGGTGGACTGACTGAGCTCTGGATACAAGGACTAACACCAAGAATAAAACCTCCTATCTACATTTTTTTAAAGTGGGGGTTGGTATTGTTAACACATAATATAGTAATATAGTTCAAAAACAGTGTATTATATTGGGTATCCTTTAAAAGTGCATTCTACAAGAAAACAACACGAAAACAACACTTTCTCAAAAAAGGGAATTTTTCAGATAGGACGTTTTGTTCTTCGCATAGATTGTAGATGTTTTTATTTTTATTATTGTGTTTGCTATATTTTGTGGCTGTAAAGTTTTTTTTTTACATTGTAAATCCTGGGGTTAAAACAGACCTACATCATTTTATTATTTACTATGGGTAAAGGGGCACTTCACCAAAAAACAATGCTGATTTATTTTGCACAAAATCTCACACATCCAAAAACCCTAAACAGTTGTAGCCTATATACTAGGGGTGGGAATCACCAGTTTCATCATGATACGATACGATATCGATTCTTTGGACAACGATACGATATTTGCCGATATCACAAAGTCTCTCACGATACAATACGATACGATTAGATTCAGGTGCCTGCGATCGATATGAGATGATATCATATGCCCATTTAACACAATCAGTAACATTTAGATCAACAAAAAAAAGGTAATGAAAATATCATTTGACATTTGTATTTTTGAGCTCTTCCAGACATTTAAAGGAAAATCAATCTATTGTTTTTAATACAAATAGACCTCCTGTTCACTGTAAAGTGCCACGTTTTTATATATTGAGCTTTAAACTTTAAGCTAAATTTTTTGGAACTCAAAACTCACAACCTCCCTCTCCCAAACCGTTCCTACAACAATTTGTTGATGTTGCATGATCATGTATAGGCCTACATTTATTATGTATTATATTGTTTATGTTTAAATAACATTTAAACATCAAACTCCTCTGACCTCATCTGGTCTTTCCAAAGACGCGCGCACACACACACACACTGAAAGGTAGAATGCTATGCTGTAACATCTACACACACGGAGCTACTGCTGTTGTTCTTGGGCGGATATGAGACTCGCCACAGGATTTTCAAAATAAGAGTATCGATATGAATCGATCTTATTACATCGCATCGATCCGATTCGATTGTTGATAATTACATCGATGTATCGATCTGGATCGATGTATCGTCCCACCCCTACTATATACCCTCATTTAGTTTGACAGTTATTAAATTAGTTTGAATATGGCCACCAGTGATGTTATCAGGGACATTGAATTATTGTGTTGTGTAAATGATAGCTCAATTTAATGATAAGGTAGCAGTTCCCTATAAGACAAGGTTCTTTCATTTCATAATTCCATGGTGCCATAATTAACACAACACAAGGATGACATGGTGGTCATATTCAAACAAATGTACTGTCAATAACTGTCAAACTAAAGGAATGTGTGCAAATGTTTTTGGATATGTGAGAGTATGTGCAAAATAAATCTGCATTGTTTTTTGGTGAAGTGCCCCTCGATAAGTAATCTTTCCCATCTCCAAATCAGACTTGTCAAGAATGTTTGAGAATATACCCCACATTTAACGTGATTAGAAATCTTCAATTCCGCGTGAGCCGAGCAAGTAGATTGCAATATCTGTGAATGAGGGAGCAGTGGATGAGACACATCTGCCGGGCACTGCACCCCCCCCCCCCTCCCCCCCCTGCTGTTCATCAGCCTCAGTGTTCCCTCTCCTCCTTTGCACCTGTTGACGCTCTCCGGGCCCTCATTTATCAATGGTGCGTACTCACAGATATGTGCGTAACCCGTGCGTACGATCATTTCTAAGCAAGGTGTGGGACTTATCAATTTGAACGTGTGCCTGACTTTGTGCATATATTTACGCACAGCTCCGACCGTGCGTACCTGACGCCCGGTGGTAGAATATTATTATTGCAACGCGGAAATAAGCTTCCGTGCATTAGTTTCAACACTGGCGTGTTCTGTGTATGACCCTAAATTCATTATAGTACATTGTAAAATAGCAACAGTCTGTGTAATTATTGTCAAACCCTATAAATATAGCATTTGGAATAGGTCTTTCTTTCCGAATGAATGCAGCATGGTTTATATATAGGATTATCGGAATATATGGGGTGCACTGACTGCGCTCGCGGGGAACTGTTTTCAGAGATAGCAGATAGGAATGAATGAATGAATGAGGGGCAGTCTAATTGCCGAGAGAACATAATATTAACTAGAGTCCGCTATACCCGAGACACCTCCTTCATTTGTACCGCAATTTGAGACCGAAATTGGAGCGTGGAACAAAACGCACAAATGCCATCCCTGTGCACATTCAAGTCAGTCTCCACCCTCGGGTCATGGCCACCGGCACGGTCCATCGTGATATTGGAGATGGATCGAGCAATAGACTGTTACTGTACCACCCATGTAGCTGTCAAAGCTCCATCACAAATACTCAGTGATGTGCATTTGCCTCGTACATGTCGTTTACTGACTGTCATACAAATAATCAACCAACTACATACTGTAACTTTTCAGTACATGTTTTTATTTACATTGTGACAACAGCCTTGTGAGCTCCCGCACACAGACATGATGGAATTCAAGTTCAAGTTTGTATTGATCACATTATAGGCAGGCTACACATGTAGGCTATGGCAGTGAGATTAATTGTTCTTGTATATGCTCTCGTATTATTGTTTATATACAGTAGGCTACCTAATACCGACATCAAAATAGATTGTATGCCCCTACAAATCATATGCAGGTAGAAAATTGACGGAGAACTTTAATCCCCGGTCCTGTGGGACCAGCCGGAAACCCTCCGCCAGGTTCGGTTGGTCCAGGGCCCTGTTTCTTGTACGTGGTTCAACTAAGTCGATCAAGATGTCATTATCCAGCTTCAGTTAACCCGATGTTTGAAGCCGGGATTTTCCTGTTCCAAGAAGGTGGATTCAGTCTCGTTAACTCAAGCCAGACTTGATTCTCAGGATCAGTGCGCACGCCCGCCTCAGCTGAGAAGACAGCAGGTGTCGATCGCAGAAATCCTGATTCTCTAGCGGCATTGATTGATTAATTGATTTAAAACTTTATTAACATATTGCAGTACGGCTCAATCGCCTCGCCGACAAGTTAAATGCGTTATCTATAGGCTAATTTTAAGTCCCTCATTACCTCAATCAATCAGATTATATTTCTTTAAACTTGCCTGCTGGATTGAATAATCAAATGAGATCTTGCTAGCGAAAATAATTAGTTAACTGTTATACAGAATTACGATACGGCTCTCTTACCCATTGATTGATGTATAGTCAATCTTTAACTTATCTCCAATGTGGTCTAACGGGTTGTTCTTTTGACTTTCACACAGACGACCGGGGTTCAAAGAATGACATCCTCAATGCATGTAGATTTATAATATTTTAACTTAAAACCAGGCTACTTTGGCGTATAATCATTAATATTATATTCAAAAAAATCATATTGGAAAGACCGGATTTTGAACCCCGGTCGCTGGGTTGGCAGGCTTGAGCACTACCGCTGGACCACTGTGCCAGATGGGATAAATTCATTGTTTATACATTAATGAACGAGAGACCCGTGTTTAGAATATCCTTTGTTATGAATGAAGTTTATCTCTTTATCCTCATTCATTAATGTGACGTCAACGGCTCATTCAATTTCTCAAATCCGTCAAACAGCGCATCTCATCAGACATCTTAATCCCAGTTACAATTAAAATAACCACATAATGTGTACATCGCACGAGCGAGCGCCACCGTCGCCACGGTATATATAACGTGCATTATTTAGGACAAAGTGAATTTAGTATCAGCATTTTGGGTCTATTTTACATTTCAAAAGCCCCCTCTGGAAGAATGGAGCACAAGAACGTAATTCAGAATGGTATAATGCAGATCGTAGACTGTGGGAATAGTTTCAGGAAACGGGCCGTCACTTCTTTGCGGGGGCGTGGCGATGGTTCAGGCTAAGTTGAACTTGAACTCTGCTTTCGACCAGGCTCAAACTTTTGGATATGTTGTCATGGTGATTTGGAAAATCCACGTACATGAAACCGGAAAGTCCGGCTAACCCAGTTATCCAGTTAAAGTTATCCGGCTAACTCAGTTATCCAGGTACAAGAAACAGGGCCCATGACTCAGACATTCACAACCCCCCCTCAATACACTTCACAACACAACATTGGCAACCGGTGGGCTGAGCCAGTTGTGGCAGATCTGGCATCAGCTCACGCACCTAATTAACATTGTCATCTGCCATTTATGTTTGTTATGTTCGTTGTCTATGTTGTCGTTGTTGTTTCCATTTTGTTAGATTTGTGTTCCCCTGTCTGTGTTTTGTAAATGTGTTTTAGTCTGTTGGTCTCAGTTTGTTCTATTGTTATTGTTTTGCCCTGTGTGTTCTGTGTTCTGTGCTCTGTGTTCTGTTAGTTTTGTCTACCACACCTGTGTCCTGTTTGTAATTACCTTTTGTCTCTAATTAGTGTTTGTATATTGAGGCCCCGTTTAGACGAGCGTTTTGTGAACAGAAACCGCAAAAGTCATCTTGCGGTTTCACTTTTAATTTTACGTTTAGACAAGCGTTTTGGAGTGGAATTCTCCGTGCAGACGACGCTGTAACGACGGAGACCCGCTGTCACACAATTGGCGCATATGTCACATGACGTGCTGTGAAGACCCGCCCTACTCTGCCTCTGATTCGCAGACTGTGGATGGGGAATGTGATTGCACCAAAGCAGAGTCACTCACAGACAGTGGGTCCACTCACGCCGCGGGACAGATTCTTGTGTATTTAACCCTTTCACTGCCACACGACAGCCGGTTGTGTGATAGTAAAGGGGTAACCTTCTGTCGTGTGGCAGTGAAAGGGTTAAAAGTACTGCCAATGTAGCCTTCAGGTGATCTCCGTTGATATAAGTCAGACATACTTGCTTTGTTTACGTCTCGGCTACTGGCGCATACCTGCTACCTGTGACGTAAGCAGTACGCGCGACCAGAGCCGTGACAAACCTTTCGTCATCGTTTTATCAGATTTATACGTTTTAACAGTTTAGACGAGAGCGCAAAGCTTTTGCGTTTCTAGGAATTCCACCCTGGAAGGTAGTCTCACTTTTTTGCGGTTTCACCCCGTAAAAACGCCGTTTCCGTATAAACGAAAGGCACATCCGAAAAAATATTTTTGCGGATTCACCTGCTAGCGTTTCCGTCTAAACGGGGCCTAAGTGTCTGGACCAGCAGAGACTGGCTGGTTCATTGTCTAAATGTTACCTGTGTACAGTGATGCCACAGATTACTTGTAAAAGTAATCTGATTACTGATTACTGATTACTCCTTTAAAAAGTAATCTAAGTTACTTTACTGATTACTTGATTATCAGAGTAACTTAGTTACTTTGAAAGTAACTAGGTTACGAAGTCGTCGTCATTCCCCCAACAGTTTTCTTTTTAAACGCTTTATTGAAAGTGCATAAATTGTTTTTAACTTGTTTCTCTGCACTAGTGCTTCAGCTTCTGTACCATCAAGTATGGTAAAGCAACAGTCTATGATGCTCACAGCATTAGAGCAGCCAGCCAGTGGTTTTACAAAACCAGTGTATCACATCTAACAAATGCAGGCTGAACTATTCAATTATATCAACTGTAACTATTAAATTGTTTTTATAAATGTCTCTCTATAAACATACAATCAGTCTCTCTTTAACATGTAAATTAACTGTAAATCTGGCAAATAAGAGCTTTTGCTCTGCCACCATCAAATATACATTAATCAAAAGGGAAAGAAACAATCTCTCTCTTTTGCTGTTTGGCTGGTGGACCTCCGAGTCCTCCTGTACCTAGTCGAAGCGTCGGCTAGTGTTGTGATTCCAGATGCTTTCAATGCAATTGGATGTGCTGTTTTTAGCGGTAGACAGTATTTTGTTTCCTCCGCATATGAATGTTTTTTTCACCCGGCTTAGCTGACACAAACGTGAAGTAGTGACTGAGGCTACGTTTAGACGAGCGTTTTGGGATGGAAGTCTGAACAGAAACCGCAAAAGTCGTCTTGCGGTTTCACTTTTAATTCTGCGTTTAGACAAGCGTTTTGGGGTGGAATTCTCCGTGCAGACGAGGCTGTAACGACGGAGCCCTGCTGTCACACGATTGGCGCATATGTCACATGACGTGCTGTGAAGACCCGCCCTACTCTGCCTCTGATTCGTAGACTGTGGATGGGGAATGTGATTGGACCAAAGCAGAGTCACTCACAGACAGAGGGTCCAGTCACGCCGCGGGACACATTCTTGTGTATTTAACCCTTTCACTGCCACACGACGTCACTCCCAAATAAGAAAAAAAAGCTCAAAATGTATTTTTGACTGTCGAAAACGAAATAAAATACTGCATTCCGCCTGCATTATGAATTTATGATGAGATAGTAACGAAATAGTAACGCACAGCCACTTGGACAAGTAACTGCAATCAGATTACTGGCTTTTAAAGATTAATGCATTAGATTACTATTTTCGGGGAAAAGTAATCAGATTACAATAACGCGTTACTTAGTAACGCGTTACTGGCATCACTGCCTGTGTATGTCAGTCATGTATCCTGTCTTGTGAGTAAAACATTGGGTCTCATTCCCGAAAATTTTTCAAAGATATATTCTGGAAGACTTATCTTGGAACCACTGAGACATAATCTATGACAAGTTCACTCTGAGTCCTGAACGTGCTGGTAATATGTCTTAAGTGGCTGAAACGGTCGCACAAATGATATTATCTGATATCTGCTTGGAGAATGGCATTCTGTCTTAAACTCGAAAGCGCGTTCCCGTTCAGCTCATTTGCATACAAAACAACACCTCCATAGCTCCTTATAAGGCAACTAGTGACGCAGCTGTGTGAAATGGAATGGCGGAAGTGCTTTGCGAGTCTTGCGAGCCGCGTGATTACGAAACCTAGCGTCAGTCAGTGCCAATCAGAGAGCGTCTCCGAGAAATGCGGCTAGGTTTCGTAATCACGCTTGCGCCCCATCAAAACTAGATTAGATTAACACTTTAATCGCCGTTGACGCTGGAACACGTCATTCCCCGCCATGCTTATTCTGCCGATGACGCTGGACAGCGTCTTTGATATCAATATTTCAAAAATCTGTGATCGAAATCATATTTCTCCCCCGGAGACATGAGATGTACTGGTGAGCCCCTATCAACTATCTAACGGTTCAAGAGCGCCATCTGGTGGCTGATCGGCGGATCGCCCCCAGGGAAGAAACAGGAAGTGGAAGCTGGTGCTCATTTCAATTTGGTCCGATCACTCGGTAATAGTCCCAGGACTCGAGCTGATCACGACGGATAGTGATCCGTTACCAATAACTCGATAAACAACATGATTTGGACGTATATACTATTATACAACCTGGAAATGGATCGGGTATTTCTCCATCCCATAATAGAAAAAATTCTGTTCCACGCTCATCTCCCAACGGCGAGAGGAAGCTACGGTGAGTTTCAGCATTCTTTTTTAATGTCTTCTATACTAACTGCTCTAATGATCATATCACCCACACTAGATG
This sequence comes from Notolepis coatsorum, assembly GCF_963971535.1. Lineage (NCBI taxonomy): Eukaryota > Metazoa > Chordata > Actinopteri > Aulopiformes > Paralepididae > Notolepis > Notolepis coatsorum. The sequence continues at coordinate 208,097,030 of NC_140165.1, forward strand.
AATGATATAACGTTGCCCACGGAATTATAAACGACCCCCCGCCCATCCGGTCAACATCAGATCATACGTAGTAACTTCTAGAAGTACGTGCAGTTGACATTTTTTATCTCGCGTCGATTGCTATCAAACTGTATACGATCATCAATATAATGCATTTAGGGCTATAAATCACGTTCTGGAGAAAGCTGCAGAAAACGATAAAAACATACTTATACTTTAGACCGTATTTTAGTATGAATATGTGAATGAAAAAGTATAACGTTGCTACACCCTGAACAATAGATATAGGACTTTGAATGGGCCATGGTAATGTCAATTTAGCAATACAATTTAAAAAGTTATAGCCCTGCAAAGAAGGGGAACTTCTCCATGTTAAATAGGGCTGGCGAGGGATGGTAAATTATGAATTTAACCCCGGCGATCAAAGTGTTAATGTATTGGCATCATATACAGCTTGTGGTACACACCTGCCGCAGCGCGCGCGCACACACACACGCGCGCTCGCGCGTGCAGTACTGTATATGAATGAATGAATGACATATAATATAATATAGCCTACGGCGGGCGTAATGAATGAACGCAGTATGGCTTATTATTCCATAATTAAGCCTATAGGCTACTGTTCATTCGTTGGCGCACACAAAACTTGTTATGGAATATTAATGCAGTCTATTTCCACCGATTAGCTTTAGTTCTTATTTATTTATCCACTGTCATTTCAGTGTTGGTGTATAGGCTATATAGTGTATTTCAATATAAGTTTAATTGATTAATGATATATTTGAAGGAATGCAGGTTTATAGCTATATCAACCCCCTCCAATGTACAGTAAATTACCAAGTATGGTTTTGTCAATATTCCAATGTACAGTTTTGCTTGTACAGTGTAAGTCTATCCCCCACCCACCCCTCCTACCCAACCTCCTCCAACAGTTTCTACGTCAAATGTACTCTCTTTTCTGGACTCTTTTTGTATCACAAACAGTACTGTATTTGCAAATCTGGTATGTCATAAATGTATAGATGTAGCAGTACTGTCTATCTGTGTCGTGTGTGTCATATATGTTATGATGAATTGAAAATGGGGGACCCTGATGTAAACAAGATGAAATTCTTTCTCTGGTCTGCATCCCCTTATGTAATTGAGCTGTACTGTACTGTACCCATTCTGCAATCTGTTAATACAGTTTTCAATCAATCAATCAATCAATCAAACAAAGGTCTGTCCCATTGTATACCAATCAATGGGATACATTGCATGTTGACCTGCATTCTTTCAAATATATATAATTAATCATTAAAACAGATGTGTAACAAATAATAAATACAAATTCCACAGAAGGCATTCAATTATTATTATTTTCAATCATTTCACAATAATTGCATAATTGTGTTTGAATATCTGAGTAATTAAAGTAATTATACATTTGTCCAAAATAGCTGGTTCAGATATGGTTAAGCAGCTGCCCTGTGATCAGATGAATCCATATTATTTATTTTTCCGACATCAAATGCGTAATTTCTTATCGTACAAATATTGTCATATTTATTTTAATTATGATTAAGTAATTAATTCCAAGGAGGCCTGTAGCGTTGACGTGAAGGAATCACTATGAGAACACAGTCTGTCAAGTTATAATAAAATTTTTAATTAGTCAATCAATCATGAGATTTGATTGTGGGCTGAGAGCAGATTTAAGTGTGCTCCTCAGCACTCTTAAATCTGCTCTCAGCCACGATCAAATAAGATCTCGGGAAAATTTGGAGACTCCCACTCCCAGCCCTAATATGTCTTAAATGGGCCGAAATCTGGCTAAGACGAAATATTTTGTCATAACTTCGTTCAGGAATGAGACCCATTGTTATCGTCACCACGCCGTCTCTTATCTGCTCATTTCAAGCTTTCTGTCGTATTCACTCTGCTATCTGGGTTCCAATCACCATGCCGAGTAAGCGAATTCACCTTGTTTTTCTGTTTTTCTGTTTATTTACATTGAGTACAGCTTGTGTTATATTACGTTTTATTGTATTTTCTTGTATTTTTCTTTTTTTATGGCCATCTTGGTCTATGTAATTTGTTAAGTAATTGGTAAAGTATATTATTATATACTTATTGTTATGTGTCTTGTAAGCCCATATGGGCTGGGCATACATCTGTATGTAAGACACGAAAATAAAAAATATCAAATCAAATCAAATCAAATCATAACAGAATGAACCAGCCAAACCAGAACCCAGCAGAGAGGAAGGAAGACGGAGCGAGCTACGCGCTCGGCATCTTGGGCGCTTCGGTCCTGTGTGCCGACCAGGCGGCCGCTCGGGGTCTGGCACCGTGGGACGGAGTGGCCGGCCCAGCGGCGCCGCTGACACTGGGTGCTATCGCCGCGGCCACTCCTGTGCCGGATCCCTGGGTGGGGAGTCGCCTGGTCCGCAGGGGAGCATCTGGGAAGGGGTGCGGATCCCGACGCCACAGCCCCAGGGGGAGACGGGGTTCCCAGGACCGCAGGTCCTCCTCGCCGTCCTGGTCGGGGTCTCCTCATCCCTGGGAGGTTCTGGAGGACGAGCCGCCACCATGGCAGACCTGGAGAACGACGCCGGATTCCACAGCCGGAGGGACCCCAGTCGGGGGTCCTGCACCGGGTCCTGCCGTCGGGGAGCCTCCGGTTCGAGGTTCGGCGGTGGGTCTCGCCGCCAAGGAGACCCCAGCCCCAGGTCCCACTCCTGAGCCATCGCCTCTACCCTCCATCCTCCCCAGCTCCAGTCCTCCTCGTCAACCCCCTCCCCCCGACCCAGTTCCCCCGAGTCCCGTTCCTCAACCCCCCTTCCCCCAGCCCCTCTTCGCCGGTGCTGCATCCCTCCCTCCCACCCTTCCCGTTCCCGGGGGGCGCCTGGGAGTCGGCCTTCGAGGGCGGGGTACTGTAACGCTTCCCCCGGTCCTGTGGGACCAGCCGGCAACCCTCCGCCCGGTTCGGTTGGTCCAGGACTCAGACATTCACAACCCCCCTTCAATACACTTCACACTACAACATTGGACACCGGTGGGCTGAGCCAGATGTGGCAGATCTGGCATCAGCTCACGCACCTAATTAACATTGTCATCTGCCATTTATGTTTGTTATGTTCGTTGTCTATGTTGTCGTTGTTTCCATTTTGTTAGATTTGTGTTCCCCTGTCTGTGTTTTGTAAATGTGTTTTAGTCTGTTGGTCTCAGTTTGTTCTATTGTTATTGTTTTCCCCTTTGTGTTCTGTGCTCTGATAGTTTTGTCTACCACACCTGTGTCCTGTTTGTAATTACCTTTTGTCTCTAATTAGTGTTTGTATATTAAGTGTCTGGACCAGCAGAGACTGGCTGGTCTCTGTCATTGTCTAAATGTTACCTGTTATGTCAATCATGTATCCTGTCTTGTGAGTAAAACATTGTTATCGTCACCACGCCGTCTCTTATCTGCTCATTTCAAGCTTTCTCTCGTATTCACTCTGCTATCTGGGTTCCAATCACCATGCCGAGTAAGCGCACTCGTAACAGGTATTAATCGAACGAAACGAAGAAAAGGCATATTCCAGCATGGTTATTAATGACACCAATGGCAAACAGTGGTTAACGGTCTTTATTAGTGTTTGCGCTGCCCAGGCAGCGTATGTCTGTCAGCCTGTCGCGTATTTCTCCCATAACACGCTTCGCTCGGCTTAGTCCACTTTTCCACATTTCATGGGGGTGTTCCATTACCGTATATGGTTAATTACGGACGGTGCTATATGCAAATACTTAAAATCGTGCACGAGCGCGGAGCGTAGAACAAATTGTATTTATCAACACAGAGTGTGCGTAGAACCTGTGTACGCACGTGTGATGAATCCAGATTTTTCTGTACGTACACACATTCTAAATTCTGTGCTTAAGAACGAAAATAGAACACTTTCTAAGCATTGATAAATGAGGGGCCTCCACCAATCTCCCCACTTTGCCATACATTTTACTGGGTAGGTGACGGAAATAAAAGTTGCCAATAGTGCCAGTGTCAACACATCCAGACTATAAATCCATATGGCGGTGCTAGAGGAAAGGTCACAGGGTCACCTCCCTCTAGGGGTCATGAATATGTGCAGCAAATTGTGTGACTGTATCACTAAAGGATCGGGAGGTATGCTCACCTGAAAATGGAAGGTTTGGTCTGATGGGTGGCGCTAGAGGAAAGGTCATGGGGTCACTTGATTCAATGAGGTGCTTCCTTTCGGGGTCATGAATATGCACAGAAAATGTCATGGATATCCGGCCATTACTTTTCGAGATATGGTGAGAATAGGTACATACAGACACAACACACACACACACCTACACACACGCACGCACGCACGAACACACGCACACACACACACACACACACACACACACACACACACACACACACACACACACACACACACACACACACACACACACACACACACACACACACACACACACACACACACACACACACACACACACACACACACACACACACACAACCGTGTGACCTGCTGAAGGTAACTGAAAACACAAAAGTTGTTGAAAAAATGTATTTCCAAAAAGAGTACAATGGTATTTCCACCATTTTTTGGATCAGTGTCATGGTTTAATTCAGTTTATACAGTGGTATTATTTAAGTACCATGTGATTGAGATTCAGAGTTCATGGTCACGTCATCCTACACTGTACAGCATAGAGGAGTGAAGATGCCTTTGTTCTCAGCTCCTCCGCCTCACAGCAGCAGCACCATCAATAAAATAGGACAAAAAACAAACAGAAAGAGAGCAATGGAAATGGCATAGAAATAGCAGCATAAGCAGTGATAAAAATGGCACTAATGTACAATACAATGATCACAGTGTAATAACCACAGTCTAATAACCACGGTGCGGCTGCAGTGAGTGCAAAATGAGTATGTGTATTATTTAAGTGTATTGTGGTGATACATAACTGTTATCACGGCAGTATGGCAGAAACCATGGTAACACTGACATTACCATCAAACTATCATGTTATATTTTTGTAAGGGGGGATTTTTTGCAAGACTCATTAAATGTGTGAATTACGAGTAACTTTAATGGGAAATGAAGGAACAACAGAACAGATGACATAAAATCTTACTGGTTTACACACAATTTATTGACAGATTATGTGTGAGGTTTGGTCCGCTCCCCGCCACATGCTCCGTTCCTTAAGGTACTTTGTTGATTAATTGCATTCCCCGCCACACGCTCCGTTCCTGTAAGGTGCCGTGTTGATTGGTGTTCTCCCCGCCGCACGCTTCTGGAGCAAGTATCAATTTCATCCCGCAGCTGTCACAGCTTGTAATCAGCGCCCTATGGCTTTATATACCCTGATCCCCCTACTATCGATGTTGGATCGTTTTGAAATACTCCTGCATTTGCCTGCCTTCCCCGTCGCTGTTTGCTGTCTTTTGCTCTCCAGGATTTTCATGGAGAATCCCTGTGGAGAACCTGGTTTCCCATTCTGAGCTGCGCCTCGTTATCTGCCCGCTTTACGCGTTGCGCTCTGGTGAGTTTTTGGAAACAGTTCTTTTGGATCATCAGTTTTTTGTGTGTTTGTGAAACACCGAAGAGATCCCGTTTTTGTTTGTACTGTTCTCACCTATTTTTTGTGTTGGATTTACACTTTGGATTACCGTATTGTTTTTTCTCTGGACTCTGCTAACTGTGTGTGGTACACCGAAGATTAAGTCACTTGGATATATATTGGATCAGTCACCTCTCTGTTTCTGTTGTGCGCTGGGCTAACTCAGATTTCTCTCTCTCTCCGTTTCCACCGGGAGTGAAAGCTGGGAGGATCTGCAGAGCGGCTTCAGACGTCACAAGCCAATTCCCCACCACCACCTACTGGGAGAATCTGCAGAGCCGCAACAATCTTCACATGCCAGATTCCCCGTTTGTTCGGTTGCTCAACTTAATTCCATCTGTAACTCTGAAAATAAATACGCCCTTGCTTTGGCTAACTCTGAACAAACTCTCTCTGTGCCGTTGCGCTTGAGGTCGGTTACAAACCCTAACATTATGATAGCGACAGAGGAGGTGCCAGCGGGAACTGGCACAAATTAAGCACTGGCAATATACAATTCATGATGTGAATTATTTCAAAATGTAATGAGGCACTAATTCCTTAGGTTTTCTATTATCATGTTGTTTTATTGTAGGCCTACCTTTGCTGCCTGCTGGTCATCTACATTTTACAGAGAGAGAGAGAGAGAGAGAGAGAGAGAGAGAGAGAGAGAGAGAGAGAGAGAGAGAGAGAGAGAGAGAGAGAGAGAGAGAGAGAGAGAGAGAGAGAGAGAGAGAGAGAGAGAGAGAGAGAGAGAGAGAGAGAGAGAGAGAGAGAGAGAGAGAGATGGTGTACAGCCAGTGTCTTCAAAAGTAAATCAATTAATACAGAAGCAAGCCTGGACCCACTGTACATTAAATTGCAGCTCAGCCCAGTTCGGGCCTAACCTGCCAGGTGTGAAGGGGTTCCATCAGAGGACAGAGTCTTTGAGGTCTAAACGCTGACCTCATTTCCTCAAATCCAGCTTGGATATTATCGCTGATAATATGTCTTTTCAGCACTGGCTTTTTTTCGTTTGTGTCAACGGAAACGCCACTATTGCGTGTCTGAGAGCTGAGTGTGTTTTTAACACACTTTTAAGTTGCACATTATTCCAGATGGATTTTCAATAGTCGCCTAGCAACAACAGCAGCCAAGGCCAGCGCTCTGAAGCGCTTCACTCAAGTGGTGCCAGCTGAAAAAGATGTTTCCTGAGGACACGTCCTCTAAATCCCCTAGGGCCGGCCCTGCCTGCTCTACAGCAGTGGTCCTTGAAGAGCTTCTGCACCACCAGTTTGATTCCATTAATAGGCTATTTTCTTCACTAGAAGTGTATACGAATAACGACTCTGATCGTAGGTTTTTACTCTGTTTAGTTGTTGTTCCTCGGCCTACACAGTATAGAGACAGCTATGGAATTATGGATTGAATGACATCTAACAACATCTATCTTCTCAGATGAGAGTCCCTGGGACAACATCCTATGAAATGAGGGTCTGTGGCCTATGGAGTTAGAGAACCACAGTGCTGTAGCTGGGGCACAGTACAACAGAGTTGACAAACATACAACGTCAAGTATGATTAGATGAAATACATTTTTAGCTTGTTTTTTTTTCTAACAGAAAAAGGTCTGTTAGGTGCAGATGCACAATACCCCCGCTGTGCCACTGGAATCACTAATGATCTCCTCTTGGGAGCTAACATCGACATAACACACTGTACTGTATAGGGACGTCAAGTGAAGGAGCCACTTTGGGGAGTCGGCTCGTCTTTGAGCTTTGTGGAAAAACTCCAGATGTGTGAGAGAGAGAGAGAGAGAGAGAGAGAGACGAGAGAGAGAGAGAGGAGAGAGAGAGAGAGAGAGAGAGAGAGAGAGAGAGAGAGAGAGAGAGAGAGAGAGATAATTGAATTTTAACAGCACTTTATTTATAAGCATTCCATCATTGCAACAAAAAGTATTACACAGTCAACTGTATAACCAGGGCCGCCTGGGAGAAATGCGAGGCCCTGTGCGAGATTTAAACGCGAGGCCCCCCCCCCCCCCCCCCCCCCCTAAAAGGTACAAAAAAAAAATTCCCTTCATGCAGTCAACATATTCTTAAATAATAGCGCTGCCCGAGGCTGGGCATGATACAGTCAACATATAGCAAGAGAGAGAGCGAGAGAGAGCTCCCGTTCTACAGTCAATATACAGTGTTATCGCTGCACAGACCCGGCAATGCCCCTGACCCTCCACCAGAGCAAGGCCAGAGAGAGAGAGATAGAAAGAGAGCATGTCTGTTTGTGTGTGTGTGTTAGAGAGAGAGCATGTATATGTGTGTTAGAAAGAGAGAGAAATATATAGAGAGAGAGCATGTCATTTTGTATGTTAGAGAGATATATAGAGCATGTCTGTGTGTTAGATAGAGAGAGAGAGAGAGAGAGCATGTGTGTTTGTGTGTTAGAGAGAGAGAGCATGTCTGTGTGTGTGTGTTAGAGAGAGAGCATGTATGAGAGAGATAAGCAAAGATGAGCCCCTAAAGGATATTCAACTTTTAATGGAAGAACAAAACAGAAGGAAAAGATTACTTCACAAGGCAACATGAATATACATAGATCCAAAAGGACAAAGATCAACACTTAAATCCAAAGAGAAGAGGGTCTATACCAGAGAAAACAAGTAGCAAGGAGCCAATGGCCGACATCAGCTAAATAGGCTAACTGCAAGGTACTTACACCAGGCCACACACAGCTTTGGCCAACGCTACCCAAGCTACACAAACGACCAAGACAATTCACACACAGCACATGTCGTATCTCCAAATGTTGTGAAGTAACATATGTTTTGCCTGGAAAAAAACATCGTTATTAACAAAACATTCGGGAGGGGAAGGAAGGAAGAGTGGGGTAATGTCCAATGGACATCTTACCTGCACCAAGGAACGCAGGGCGAAAGGCCGCAACACAGGTCTCCACGTTGACGAAAGGCCTCTCGCTGGCGGGACAAAAAGAAGCTATGGCCGGTGCCTTGTCATGGTGCAGGCCCGACTACATCTTCTGTCAAAGATGATGTCGTAGTCAGAGTGCCAGGGCCTGCTATTCTCACGGCTAATGTCAATGGTCGTAGCACAAGCTAACAGCTAACTCTAGGCTAACTGATAGCATCAAGCTAACGCTCCCAGCCGAGCGAAAACTAGCAGCTAACGTCGTAGCTAAACAGCTAACGCAGAAGCAAGCTATGCGGCTACCACTGAAAAACTGTACAACGTGAGAAAAGCAATACAGGCCAACACTTCAGACAGCCGCTGTGTTTTCCTTTTCTCATCCGAAGAGGGAAGGGAAAAAGAAGGCAATACACGTCCCACTACAGAGTGGTGTTTACCATAGCGGTGCCGGCAACAAGTCCCTCGCGGACTATAGCCGACTTGAGCATGGAGATATTCTCATAATGAAACACCAAGCTCACCTCCCTCGCACCAGGTGCTGACACCAGGCCACACACCGTTAGCTACTACAACAGCTAGCCGGCCCGTTTGGCTCCCGAGAGAGAGAGAGATATATCCACGGCGGGAATAGAATAGAGTGCATTAAAAACTCACCAAACGTCCAAGAGGATGGAGACAACCACGTGGAGTTGACAAAGTTCATCTGCCGAATGACCGTCCTCTTCATCTTGGCATAACAATGCTGCACGCGCTCTCTCTAGGTTAGCTAACGCTAGTTAGCCTTTAGCTAAGCTAGCTACTAGCCGACATCATCATGGCTATCCCGACTGAACCACACGTTAGCACTCAATATTATCACGTAGCTAAAGCTAACTAGCTGTCCCTACCTTTAGCCGGGATGGCTAGCCTGACTGAACTGTCTAACATGCAATAACTTTCATCTTCAGTCCATCTGCCGAATGACCGTCCTCTTCGTTTTGGCTGGCATAACTAAGCATAACCTCCAAAGCTGCACGCGCAAAATAGTCAAACGCAGCTGACGCATGCCGGCGTACACATGATGTAACCCCTCCCCTCATTGAAACCAATAGTATATCTGCTGCAGAGCCTCAGAGCTCCAATTGTGTATCTGCAGAGCCGCAGAGCCAGGAACAAGTCAGACACATTCTACAAACGTGTCTAATGTGAAATATATAAGCATATAAGCAAAACTAGATTTTATGTCTGTGATGAAAAAGGGCCTCGCGGGAAGGGGGCCCTCGCAAAAAAAATAATAATAAAAAAAAATAAAAAAAATAATAAATAAAAAATATATATTTTTTAATTTTTTTTTGTGCTGGGCCCCCCTTCCCGCGAGGCCCTGTGCGACCGCACTGCTCGCACACCCCCTGAGGCGGCCCTGTGTATAACACTTGTCTTTCTTTCAAGAACACCTACAAACAATTTGACAATACATTTTTAAAAGCACAACAACAACAACAACAACAAAAACAACAAAAGAAAACACCACCAACAACAAAAAAATCAACCACAACAAAGAAAAAACTCAAATCAGCTCAATTGCCAACACCAACTCATCTTCCATTACAGAGCACAACACTCCTTTATGTGCCCATATATCAGTGAACTGATCTAGGTTGTTCAATGCTCTATAATAATTCAAATCTATGCTCAGTCTGGCTTTGATCATTTTTCTGAACAGACATACAGCATCATGATCCAAGATCTGTTCTATCTTATTCCTCCTACTGAGATACACAGCCATCTTTGCTCTCCCTAAAATGAAATAAAAAAGGTGACACTTGCTTTTTTCCTTTCTACAGTATCTAAAACCTAAAATGTACCTCTCTTTCGAGAACACCTCTTCACCGGACTGAAAAAGTCTCTCTAGTAACCCTAGCAGAGGCAGCAGCCTGGAACAGTCCAGAAAACAGTGGAAAACTGTTTCCCTTTGCGCACAAAGTTCAATATGGAAATAAAAGAATTGACAGCCACTATGCCATGTAAAACCCTCCACTGCAGATCGCCAATTCTTTTGAATAATGGTGGTTTGTACAGTGCTCGCCACTCTGGTTTCACCTCATCACTGAGACCAAGGTGCACTCTCCAGGGAGTGTCACCTCTCCCTTTGAGCTTCTCCTTGTGGAGAACCTTGACTAACAGTCTGTACAAACATTTTCCATCAACCTCATCAAACAACACACCAGAAACATCTCCCATTGCTAAAATTGCTAATTTTTAAAATCAGGCTGCAGCTTAAACGTAGGAAACATATCCTCATCACTAGGACGAAGAGACCCGTTTTTAAACTCTGTCAACATGCAACGTTCTATCTCACTGAGCCCCTGCTTCCATTTTCCCAGCATCATGCTGACCGTCCTGATGGATTTCAGTCCCAAGCGTGAAGCAAGAGCAGCAGCATTGTCCATGTTCGCTCCTGTCAATTCCACAACATGGCCCAGTGTGTTGATCTTTGACCTGCAGAGCTGCCCGGAAAGTGTCAGACCTGGCCCACCAGCTACGTCCAAACGTGCTCCCAGCACAACTGGCTCCTTCAAAAGCCAGAACAGTGATTTTGAGTAATCCAGCGGTTCTTTATCGAACAAACTCCATGTTTTAAAAAGTACACAGTAAAAAACAGGTAGAACATTTAACCGAGCACCGCTAAAATCCATCAAAAACAGAGAATTATACAGTCCCAGTCCCCCAAGCTGTTGCAGTATGGCACAAGCCACCGGCCCCCACACCAAGTCTTTTGGTCCATAAAAAAGTCTCTGAATGAACTGGAGTCGAAAAGTTGCACCCCTACTGCACAGATGCACAATACCCTGCCCACCCTCCTCCTTGGGCAAATACAAAACACTCTGGGGCACCCAGTGCAGCTTGTCCCAGAACAAATCTAAAAAACAAGCTTGAATTTTAGGGAGAAGGTCTATTGGGGGATCAACACACATCAGACGATGCCACAGTTTAGAAGACACTAGGTTATTGATTACCAGAACACGGCCCCTATACGACATGTTTGGTACAATCCACTTCCATTTCTTTAAACGGCCTTGAGCTATTTCCAGTCCGTTTTCCCAGTTTTTCCTTTTAAAAGTCTCATCCCCTAAAAACACTCCCAGATATTTGAAACTTCCCTTTTTCCAATGCAGGCCCCCTGGTAAAGTGAGTCTGCTGCACAACGTACCCACCATGAGTGCTTCGCTCTTCCCCCAATTGACCTTAGCCGATGAAATCAAAGCAAAACGTTCCACATTTTCAACTAACACATTGATGTCCTCTTGTTTACTTATAAAAATAACCAAGTCATCTGCATATGCTGAAAGCTTAAAAGGTGCAATGCACCCAGGGACACTTACCCCCGAGATGCCTGCCCTGAGCCTGTGTAGCAGGGGTTCAAATGCCAGGGAATACAGCATTCCCGACAAAGAACACCCCTGCCTAATACCCCTCTGGATTTTAAAAGGAGCACTCAAACCACCATTAATCTTAAGCACACTCTCAATGTTACTGTACAAAGCCTTGATCTTGGCTATGAGACCTGGGCTGAAACCAAAGGCCTCTAGAGTTTTCCACAAGTACTGGTGTTCAACCCTGTCAAAAGCCTTTTCCTGATCTATGCACTAGAGATGTCCAAAAAATCCCGAATCAGAAAAACATTGTCACTGACCAACCTGTCAGGCACACAATAGGTCTGGTCACGATGGATCACCTGCCCCATTACCTCTCTCAGCCTGGTAGCTAGCACCTTGGAGAGGAGCTTGTATTCTGTACACAAAAGTGAGACAGGTCTCCAGTTCCTTATGTCCATTAAGTCTCCCTTCGTTGGCAACAGTGTGAGTACTGCCCTTCTGCAGCTCAGCGGCAGCTGCTTTCCAATAAGACTGTCTCTGAGCACCATCAGGAGATCTTCCCCCAACACTGCCCACATGGTCTTATAGAACTCTACAGGTAATCCGTCTATACCCGGAGCTTTCCCATTTTCCATGCTCTGCAGGGCAGTATTGAGCTCATCAAGAGACACATCCGCCTCCAGCTCTGCACTGGACTCTTTCTCTACCTTTGGTAGGCCTTCATAGAAACCATGAGATTCCTCCTGCACCTCTCCAATTTCAGACTGGAAGAGGCTACTATAAAAACCCACAGCATGCCTCCTGATGTCAGTGGACTCAGACAGTATCTGACCTGTGTCTGAGCGCATGCTGTGGATGAGCCTCTTCTGCCCATTCTTGCGTTCCAGACCGAAAAAGAAACGGGAAGATGCATCCATCTCTGAGATGTTTCTGAAACGTGACCTCACCAGAGCACCCTGTGCTGAAATACCTAACAGGTCAGCCAGAGCAGACTTTTTAACTTTGAGAGCTCCAATATGGCCTCGATCTCCTGTGGATTCTGCTAGCTCTTGAAGCTCCTCCACATCAATCCCCAGAGCCTTCATAGATCTGGCGATATCCCTAGTAACATTTAGAGTGTACTGTTGGCAGAACTTCTTAATTTTGCACTTCCCCACATCCCACCACTGCTGTAGTGAGATAAAACTGGCCTTTGTCTGCTTATGAACCTTCCATAAGAAGGTAAACGCGTCCCTAAAATTTTGATCAGTTAAAAGAGACGTATTAAAATGCCAGTAAGCACTTTGTGGCTTTACACACTTGATTAAAACAGAGCAGTACACAAGAGAATGGTCAGTAAAACCAACAGGGGTTATATAACAATTGTTAAAAACACTAAAATGGTGTTTAAAACAATAAAACCGATCAAGTCTGGCCAAAGATAATAAATTAGCTCTAGTGTGAACCCATGTGTATTGCCTCTGCTTTTGATGCATTCGTCTCCACACATCACTCAGCTCATACGTCTCAATCACCCTAGAGAGACGACTACGAGATGCAGAGTGAGGCTCTTGATGGTTCCTATCTAAAACGGGGTTAACAGTACAGTTAAAATACCCTCCCAGAAATAAAAACTCTTCATTATCACAACCCTTAATAACATCAGCCAAAGAATCTAAAAAACACATTCTTTCCCAACCAACATTTGGGGCATAAACAACAATAAATACCATTTTCACCTTCTCATATAACACTCTTACTTTTAAAAGACGTCCCTTTACAACCTCCTCAATCTCACATGACTGTGGCAAAAATTGTGTGGAAAATAAAATCCCCACTCCACCACTAGTACTGGTGTTATGGCTTAAAACAATTTCTCCATTCCATTCTCTTTTCCAAGCCACTGTATTATCCTCAGTGCTGTGCGTCTCTTGGACAAGCATCACATCAATACTTTTTAAATCCATTAGTTGATAAAGAGATGCCCTCTTTGCATCATCTCTTGCACCATTTAAATGTAGGGTACCTACTTTAAATTCTGCCATGAGAAAATATCCAAACTGCAGGACATAAAAACATAAAAGGAGACCAGATAACTTAAACATCATTGGAGATTTTTGATCTTGACCTTTGAACATGTTTCCTTAAATGATAAATCTCCTGATCAGAGAAACCTTCGTCAGTCTTGTCATTGCGTTTCATTAGCCACTTAGCGGACTCAACAAATAGCTTTACGTCAGGAAAAAGACTTTCCACCTTAACTGCCCTTGAGCCTTTAGTATCCTGTAGAAAACGTTTTATTCTAGTTAAAGAATAACCATCCCTCCTGTCAGCCTGAGACTGAGTGGGAGGCAGAGACTCCGCCTCATCACTGAAGTCAGAGTCTCCACTGTCACTGTCTACCTGCTGCTCAGGTTGGCACTCTTTTTTTTGCTTTAGAGTCAGATTGACTGACCTCAGTTTTCCTTTTTTGGGAAATTTTGGTAACATCAGCATCAAGTTCCATTTCCTCCTCATTTATGCTACACTCTACTTCTCCAGCAGCTGATCCAGTGCATTTGCCCAGTCTGATTCTTTCTTCACCTCCGACCCCTGTCTTCTGACCTCCCATGTCTTCACCCTCCTCGACCACAGTGACTCAACAGCCTTCGCTCTTCCCTTTTTCTCCACTTTTTTCCAATTAGAATTCACATTTAATCCTGCCTCCTGTTCCTTTCCTCCCAGAGGTTCTCTCTCGACCCTTGTTGGTGCTCGAGCCACTTGGACCTGCCCTGGGTGATGGCGGTGTTTGATCAGACGACCCAGGCCTCTTAGTAGGACAGGACCTAATCATATGACCTTCCATCCCACATCCAAAGCATTTCATCGTGTCTGAAGTTATATAAATAGTATAATCAAAGTCATCCACTCTAAAATGCATGGATAAATTCATATAACTTTTTTCATTTTTCAAAATCATGAAAACCTGTCTTCTGAAAGATAACACATGCTTTAACAGAGGGGATCTACAACCCAGAGATATCATCTTCACTGGGGAAACTATCTGTCCGTGTCTAGCCAGTTCCCTTTCCAGGACCTCATTTCTGATGAAAGGAGGAACATTGGAAATGATTATTCTTTGTGCAGGGCTTACTAGTGGGAACACGGGGGTAAAAGTGTCTTGAATTACCACTCTCTGCTCCACAACCAAATTAACTTTATCTACACAATCCAAAAAAATTACAACTGCATTATTCATCCGCGATGCAGATTTCACGCTGTCATGACCCACAATAGCCCCGACTGCAAGCCTGCACTCTTCTACGGTGCAATTCAGTCCCGGGGAGAGCTTTACAGCGTGTCTGCGCGTTAGACGCTCCAAACTCATAGCTGCGGGCGGCATGCCTACCAGCAGAACTGGTAACACTAACACTAAACGAACAACACTGACAAAAGACAAACAAAACGTACATATATAATAGACACACAGATAGAAGATAGAAATAACTTTCAGAAAGTTTTAACTCACGCAAACCACTCAGTCAAACCTGCCTCGCTCCAACACACTCGCTCCGAAACACACGCATGTGCACAGAGAGAGAAAGAGAGCAAGAGAGAGAGAGAGAGAGTGCAAAATCCCGTTTAGAAAGAGCGTATTTGGGTAGTCAGTTTTCTCTTATAAAACAGCGCTTGAGTGGAATACAATCCCACAGAACATTAGAGAGTCAATTTCATTCAACGCCTTCAAATGTAATCTTAGGAATTGGTTGATAGATAACCAAAGATGTGAACACTGATGTGTATACTATGGGGATTGAACTGTGTATATTGCTGTGTATATAAGGGTTCAATTATGTATGTTATTGCTAATGTGTTTGTACTTGTGTTTTAATCTTTTTTGTACTACTGTAGGTACTAGCCCACTATTTCTGGCAGGGGGACTGCGAATGTAAACTAGCATTTTGGCTACAATTGGGTACATTTACATTTGCATTCTATTTACATTCTATTTTATAAAATGTTCCTTAATGTACGTTGTCCCATTCTAACAAATACACTGAAACTGAACAGAGAGAGAGAGAGAGAGAGAGAGAGAGAGAGAGAGAGAGAGAGAGAGAGAGAGAGAGAGAGAGAGAGAGAGAGAGAGAGAGAGAGAGAGAGAGAGAGAGAGGGAGAGAGAGAGAGAGAGAAACAAGAAGTGTGCGTCTGTGTGACTGAATGTGTGATATAGAGATCAAGGGAATGCGAGAAGGAGTGTGTGAGAAAAAGTGTATGCATGAAAAAAGAGAGAGCAAAATGGTGTGTGTGTGTGTGTGGGGGGGGGGGGGGGGGGGGGTGTATCATCATGTGTGTATAAAGTGTGTGTTAAAAATTAGGCCCCCCATTTCAATGCCTGCTCAGTTTTTCCAAACACTCCATAACATGTTCATATAATGTAGAATGAACATACAGGCAAGCAATACACACACACACACACACACACACACACACACACACACACACACACACACACACACACACACACACACACACACACACACACACACACACACACACACACACACACACACACACACACACACACACACACACACACACACACACACACACACGCACACACACACACACACACACACACACACACACACACACACACACACACACACACACACACACACACACACACACACACACACACACCTTCCCCTTATCCCCACGTAACTCCAGAGAGAGAGAGAGAGAGAGAGAGAGAGAGAGAGAGAGAGAGAGAGAGAGAGAGAACACACTACAACTCTAGTTCAAGTTTCTCAAGTTTCTTTAATAGTTGTCATACAGAAGTACAGAATACTTTTATACAAAATGCTTCTTTCTGTTACGCTCCAGAGACTGTGCTAGACAAAAGATAAGTATGAAATAAAATAGTATAGCATGTAAAAATAGAAGTAAAAAATAGAAGTCACATACGTAGACACAGTGTTCAGTATATACATATGTACAATGTTCGATGCAGAATAGAAGTAACTGAGTTACCATACAATATACAATATACTATGCAATATACTAATATACAATATACTCTATAGTGCAAAGCAGAAATGGGATGAGGTACAATTTAGGTACAATTTACAGTAAGGTGTACTGAGGTATGGGTTTGTACTGCAAATCCTTTACAATAAATATAAAGTGTGTTTAGGTGTTCTAAAGTGTGGAGAGTGGATGCTGCAGTGTGTTGTTTGTTTAAAGTGAGTGTGTGTGTGTGGATGTGTGTGTTTGATGGTTGTTGCATAGTGTTATTGTTCGTTGAGCAACCTGATGGCCTGGGGATAGAAGCTTCTTCTGAGTCTTTCTGTGCTTGCCATGAGACTCCGGTATCGCTTGCCTCACCGCAGCAGTTCAAAGAGGCAGTTGTTTGGGTGGCTGGAGTCCTTGATCATTCTCTTAGCCTTATCCCTGCACCGCTTGTTGTAAATGTTCAGGAGGGTGGGAAGCCCCCCTCCAATTGTGCGTTCGGCTGAACGTGCCACTCTCTGTAGTCTGCTACGGTCTTGGTAGGAGGTGATATTGCCAGTCAGGATGCTCTCTATTGTACATGAGTAGAAGTTCTTAAGGATCTTCTGACTGACTTGGAACTTCCTTAGGCGCCTGAGGAAGTAGAGACGTTGTCGTGCCTTCTTCACAACACTGTCAATGTGTGTGGTCCATGTCAAGTCCTCGGATATGTGGGCTCCGAGGTACTTAAAACTGTTCACTCTCTCAACCGGTGCCCCGTCAATGCTGAGGGGGCTGTAGTCCCTAAGTGTTTAAGACAGAGGTCCCTGTATTCTCAAAGTATTGTATGTGTCTGTCTCTATGCTGGTAGTGACTTTGTATCCGGACTTGTGAAGCTACTGTAGCTCCACAGGCCCAATCGGTGGTCCAAATGTAAACGAACACATAGCCCCACCACTAGAAATGGTCAAATGGGACTTGGAGGCATGTTTTCATTCTCTAGTTGACTGACTGAGCCTTTAGATACAAGGATCAATATGAGACACCGGGTAGATTTGAGTTTTGAGTTTTTAATCTTACTTTCTGTATTTTGTGTCCATAACATGTTGGTAATGCTTGTGAACAGTGAACACTGAAGTAAGAACAGACCTGTAAGGGAGCTCCAGTAGCTCACCGCGTACCTCGAGCGCTATTTCGGCGCCGGGGACAACCGTGCTCGTCACGGATCTGGGGTTAGCGAGTTCGATTCCCGGACTGCAGCCGTATCTTTCTCAGAGTGTCTTCCCCCCATCTGTACCCATTCAAACCTGTTTCTGTCGGTCATTCTTGACCAGAGAAAATGCGATAAACGCAAAAAAGAGCCAGCGGAATGGCCAAAGTTTAAAAAAAAAAAAACAGACCTGTATTCCGACTTGCATCGAGTGAAGGTGATTTTCCATCTACTCTCCACAAGAATGTATGTGAATTTACCCCACCTACGTAGTAATAAATAAATGAATAAATAAATAAACAAACAATAATTACCACACCCTGAACATCTTTAATTTGCAGAATAACGCTTGACTGTCATTAGTGTTCTGCACCTAAGCTGACTACAGTGTTTGTATTCTCCACCCGATGCAGGTGTTTGGATTACAGTATATGAAAATAAGCCCAATCCTAAACGCAAATAGCTGATATGGATTCCACGACTGTCCTTGTAATTAAAACAAATAATTCAAAGATTCTACCTTTCTCCCATTGGTGAATGAAACAAGGCTTTCCTTATCTACACTTCCACAGGCCCCTGTGTTCTGTAAACACCCACATTGTCGATATCTGGGAACTCTTTTGACCCAAGGCCTATGACCAGACAAAGGAATTGGAAGAATTGTCTTTTGCATCTTATCTACTTGGTTGTTGTTGCTTAGTAGGGATTATAAGCTTGGACACTGACCTTTTTAAAGTTCACCGACACCGTACAAACAGTTTCCCGGGGAGCCTGTGGTTGTGAATATCAATTTGTCTCGCGCAAAGTATTAGTTCATGTTTCCCCTCACAAATTAAACCCACAGGGTGGTTTCGCTCCAAACTAATAGGCAATGATGACACACTCCAGTGATCTGAAATCTTGCCTGGGCTGTAATTTCATACATTTCCTCAAAAGGTTATAGTGGACAGTTTGACAGCTTGACGTATGTGGCTGTCACTATAGGTTGAGAATTCAAATTACACCGAGCGGGCCGAGGCAGACTCCGCAGATTTAATCATGAAAAAAAAGGATCTATATGAAAAAGGCAAAAATGTGTGCCTATGTTCCCCATAATTTCTCTGTGCGGAAAGGTCAAAATGTGGATTCAAACGTAAACCACAGTAGTAGAGCAGTAGCGCTGTGGCCATTCAAACTGGGAGGGGCAATATCTGGATTGTCTTTCATATTTTAATTTAATTGTATTACTATTATTTTATATAATATGCAGTTATGATAATTTTACATTACGAGTCAAACATATTCTTCTAGTTATGTCATAGATAACGGCTTCTCAAACTCTTTATTTGTTTTCCTCTCTCTCGCCAGACATTTCCGTTCCCCGACATCGGATTTTCTAAGTTGCTATGGCAACAGATCAGAAAGTTTGAACCTGCTCCAGAGCAGGTTTAAGTTCAGTTAGCTCGATAACCTGCATGGCCACCCCCTCGCAAAGAAATCCCAGCTCGCTTCCTGAAATAATTCTCACAGTCTAGATCCCATTATACCATTCTGAATTATGTTTTTGTGCTTCGTTTTTCTAGAGGGGGCTTTTGAAATGTAAAATAATAGACCTAAAATGCTGATAATAAATCATATTCAGCCTATGAATTTACTTTGTCCTAAATAATGCACGTCATAGTTATACGGATATGGCGCTCGCGATCACGACACACAGTTATTTTAATAACGGACTAAACGGATCATTGCAAATGTGAATCCCGCGGGGATATTTTTAATGAATGAAACCTATCGGGCGTTTGGCTCTTATTAGTTTAATATTCTTCGCTGTGTATTTGCTTAACGGAGCGCCCGGATTGTGTTTCCAGGTACATTGAAGCATCTATGCGTGGATTGTGGATATGAATTATGAGGAATCTGAATCTGTCGATTGTTAAATTGTATCACTGTCACTGTGACAGTGTCACACGTTATTGTGATATTGTAACTGGGTTTAAAATATATGAGGAGATGCTCTGTTTGATGGATTTGATGATGTGACGTGACATGATGAATTGAATGAGCCTTTGACGTTTTTGATGAATGAATTTGAGAAAATGCATTTATCTGTTCAAGCACTGTTATCTGATGATGAACATGAGGTGTCACTGGTATAAACCAAAGGTTAATCAATTCAATGCATGTATGGATGATGTCCGAAACAGATTAAAACCTGATTAATAGTGAAACTGTAGCCTCCCTCCAAGCCTCTCTTTGGGAACCATGTAATTATATAGTACATAATACCTGAGCACAAACAGTACAGATATCCTCATAATATAATTCGTATCAATTAGATATACTATTTGGGCTTGTTTTTATCCTTATTCTGAAAGAGTTGAACTAATTATTTTCGCTAGCAAGATCTAATTTTTTTGCCTATAGATTATGCATTTAACTTGTTGGCGAGGCTATTGAGCCGTACTGTATTGTACCCATACAGTTTTAAATCAATCAATCAATGCCGTTAAAAATCTGGATTTCTGCGATCGACATCTACTGTCTTTTCAGGTGAGGCGGCCGCGCGCAATTATCCTGAGTATCAAGTCTGGTTCGAATTAACGAGACTGAATCAGCGTTCGAGGAACAGGGAAAGCGCGGATTCAAACATTGGGTTAATTGAATCTGTATAATGGGACTTTTGATCGACTTAGTTGAACCAGGTACGGGGAATAGGGCCCTGGACTGGATTCGAAGCCAGGAAGTTGAGGTTGCGCAGTATGCGTCTTAACATTGTTTCTTGTTGTTTGTTGCTTGGTGAAGCACAAAATTATTATATTATATTATATATTAAATTATATTTTTTAAACATCCCCAACGCTGCAACACCCCCATTCCTTCCAGGTGTCATTCTCCTCATTCGCTTCCATTCATTTTGGGGACACAGCGAGAGAGAGCGGAGAGAGAGAGAGAGATAGAGAGAGAGAGAGAGAGAGAGGCAGTGAGAGAGAGAGAGAAAGAGAGAGAGCGAGATAGACAGGGAGAGAGCGGGAGAGAGAGCGAGAGAGAGCATGAGAGACAGGGAGAGAGAGAAAAAGAGAGAGAGAAAGAAAGAGAGAGAGAGAGAGAAAGAAAGAAAGAGAGAGATATATCGCGCCACTCACTCATATCAGACCATAATAAACCTCTTGAATCTTGACTTGCCATATTCAATCAGTTTCAGTAACTACAGAACAGTACATTAGACTCACTTGTTGTTTGGTTGGTTGTTTGGTTGCTTGCGCATCAGGTTGGAACGAGCCTTGAGCCGTCGTGTTAACCCTTTGAGGAGCTTTTGTCGGCAACACCGGCAGGGCTTGATGTCCAGACTCCATATAAATCCAAATCCAACACTGTCAGTAATGTACAGTATCTCGTGCTGATCTCTCCAACTCCTGAGAATACACTTCTTATATCTTGTTATTACTGAACCACGAGCCTAGTCAACGCACTGAATCGAAACTACTACACTTGCTTAACTGGCGCCGCCCCGCAGTTCCGCATAGCAATCAACAGTATGAAACTGCAGAGCTGCAGAGCTGGCACCATTCTCTGATTGGATTTCAAGGCTGTCAATCATTCAATCCCCGTTTGTGAATGGCAAGAGCAATATTGCACGGACCGGGCTTAGATGACGTTAATAGCCTATTTTGATTGGCTATTATATTCATAAGGTAAGCCCGTGCAGGGAAAGTTGCACCTGAGTGATTGACAGCTAGCCATTACTGACTGCAGGCCTGATCAGAGAGCTCAGAGCTGTCACTTTTGGCCATTTTTGAAAATAAAAATAAAAATCATAATAGAAATAGAAAACATTTCTAATAAAATAATAATAATAATAATAATAAACAAATTATATATATATATATATATATATATATATATATATATATATATATATATATATATATATATATATATATATGTAAATTAATAATAATTATGAATTATGAGTGAATTTGTGTTTCACGTGTTGTCATGGAATAACATCCACTGCGTTATAGTATAGTTTCTTCCCAGCGTCTTGTTGTCT
The DNA here is from genome assembly GCF_963971535.1 of Notolepis coatsorum. Lineage (NCBI taxonomy): Eukaryota > Metazoa > Chordata > Actinopteri > Aulopiformes > Paralepididae > Notolepis > Notolepis coatsorum. The sequence continues at coordinate 208,119,074 of NC_140165.1, forward strand.
TGTTTTCCATTGTAGTTCCTTGTTTTGTTTCCTGTAGTTCTTTGTCAGTCTGTTTCTCCTCCCAGTTGTCTCCAGTTGTAATCATCCCAGGTGTTTCTTGTTTGTCATTAGTTCCTGTGTATTTCATTTGGTCCATAATGTCTATGTTCAGTGTCCCACTATGTTTTATGTTTCATGCCTTCTTCAGGTTACCAGTGAGAATCCTTTGTAAGTCTATTATTTATTTTTTGCTCTTTTCCGTACTTTATATACTTTCTTATTAAACACCCATGGACCCACCATCCGCCTAGTTTTTTCTGCACTTGAATTCTATTCCACTACACCACCTGTGACGTTCTCTGCACCCAGTGATTCTGATGTGAGAGTCGGTACCAACACCACCATCCGACATCGCTGAGAGATTCTAGCAAAGTGTAATATGTAAAGAAATATCTTTTGTATGGCTTGGTGGGAGCTTCTAGAAATAATAAGGAATGCAGATTGATGAAACACTTGGGTCGGTGCCTCCGCCTAGCAGTCACACCTTTTGTGCAGAGGTTCATTGGCTACAGGCTGTTTCTCCCACTAGTTCCAGCCACCATACTGTACTACTGAATATATAATGTACAGTACTGTTATACAGTATACAGTAGTGTCATCTGAAAACATACATTCAATTGTTATACTGGCCCTACTGAATGATGACAGTGACACTCTGGACAGTATGAACCAGCTGGTGCAGTAACTCACTTGTTCTCAATGTTTCAAAAACACAGGAAGTCATCTTTAATCCCAGGTCTGTGGCGGATTGTAAACCCAGTCCTTATTTAATATCATCCCATCCAACAGGTGGACTCCTATAAATACTCCATGAGTGACTGTCTATGAGTCCATGTGGACCGTACTCTGAGCTGGAACGTACATGTCGATTCGGTTTGCACTAAAGTGCAAAACCGTATGTACTTTCTACGTAGGCTTGGGTCCTACGGTGCCAGCTGCAGCATCCTCAACCAGTTTTACTGTTCTACCATCCAGAGTGTTTTCCAGTACTGCATCATCTACTGTTCTACCATCCAGAGTGTTATCCAGTACTGCATCATACTGTTCTACCATCCAGAGTGTTCTCCAGTACTGCATCATCTACTGTTCTACCATCCAGAGTGTTATCCAGTAGTGCATCATCTACTGTTCTACCATCCAGAGTGTTATCCAGTACTGCATCATCTACTGCTCTACCATCCAGAGTGTTATCCAGTACTGCATCATCTACTGTTCTACCATCCAGAGTGTTATCCAGTACTGCATCATCTACTGTTCTACCATCCAGAGTGTTATCCAGTACTGCATCATCTACTGTTCTACCATCCAGAGTGTTATCCAGTACTGCATAATCTACTGTTCTACCATCCAGAGTGTTATCCAGTACTGCATCATCTACTGTTCTACCATCCAGAGTGTTATCCAGTACTGCATCATCTACTGTTCTACCATCCAGAGTGTTATCCAGTACTGCATCATCTACTGTTCTACCATCCAGAGTGTTATCCAGTACTGCATCATCTACTGTTCTACCATCCAGAGGGTTTTCCAGTACTGCATCATCGTCTGGTATAATAGCATCACGGTCCAGGTAAAACCCAGAGTGGCAAGCCTCCTTAAAATCCCCTCAAAGATAATCGCCATGGATTGAGCGCCATACCCGAGAATTCTCTGGTTTTTGTCCTTTGATCTTTTCCCTTTGATCCCCGTTCTATACATTCAGCCGGAGGTCTGCCTGGCTCATCTGCCTACGTTGGAATTGCAATGACTATCGAATCTCACAATGTGGCAGTATCGCCTACCTTTTTAACTCTGATAGTTTAGTTTAGACAGTGTCTGTCCTGATTCCTCTCTGTCCTGACTCGCTCTGAGGGGGAGGAGTTCTTGAAGAGCAATCGCTCTGAGATTTTCTCGCCTCAAAACCTATAGTTTCTCGTATACACAAGTATACACATACAGGTATAAACGAGTAATCTCGATCGCCGATGGGATTACTGGGATTATTCTTTTTGGAGTACCTTCTGGCTAAGGTAAGGTACATTCTATGTCTATTTTACCGAACCTGAAACATGTTTCTGTACCGATCACAGTGTCTCATTTTACCGGACCTAAACCGTGCTTTTTGTAACGACCCCCCTTGATGATTTTGTGAAGACACATATGTATATGGTATACACCTTTGATTTGGAAGTATTTGGGATTTCAGGCGATCAACCAGAACGATTTGGGCATATTGCATATAACACGTCATATCTCGCGATCTATGAAAAAATACTGGATTATTTTGGAAAGGGCCGATGTTTAGCATGTAATAGCGCACAAACTACAGTATGTAGAAATTAACTGGTTAGACAGTGTTGGACTTTGAACTATGCCTGTCAAATGAGCCATACTATTGTCTCCATAGCTATAATACAGAACACACGATGGGGCCGCAAAACATCGCTAAAATGGTCAATAACGCTGGCGCCATTGACTAAAGATGGGAAAAGGGCGTGGCGCTCAAAGACAAGTAGGATAGAAATGTGGTTATAGATCGTATAGCTTACGCTCTGCTCTTAGTGGAACTATCCCTTTATCCAATCTAATATTGAAAATAACTTTCACATGTACACACCCCTATTCACCTCCGCCTGGCCACACCCACATCCGCTCCTACATAAGCGGGGTCGTGGCCACACAATCAGCTCCTTCCCTACTTTCACCACGAGAAGTGTCTGTATACACCACTTTAGTTTAGTGCTGAAGTAGTTTGTTGAAGAGAAGAGGAGCTGCGTTGACATTGTATCCTTGTTTTCTCTCTCACTATTTTTCGAGGAAATAAAGCGATAATGTCTTCACCACCGGAGAGTCTAGAAGATGATGATCATTCTGACCTCCACCAGCGCTGCACATTGGGGGCGCGCGTCGCTGAGCAGTCCCCGCCGGCATTGTCTCTGGCTCTGCAGCTGGATACTATGCTTCGGGAGGCGGTCGGTTGTGTGAGGGCTGACGGCCTCTCTGGGCGGGTGATGTTTTTGCGACGCAAGCTTCAGGTGTGTCAGTTGTGGGGGGACAACTGTACAGCTTGCGTAAAGTCGGCTCCAGGCTAGAATCCCTTGTTGCCCTCATAGCGGCGTGGAGGGGGTTCTAGTCTGATGCCCCACGGTAACATAGACTCCTCCTCTGTGAAGTCGTAGCTTTGTTTTCCTGGGGCCGTGATTTTGAGTCTGCGGTTCAATTTCCCGGGTCTCTGAAAAACAGTTTTTCAAAACGAAAACACCCGGCACGAAGGATGCGGGCTTGGTGTTTCATTATGAGAATATCTCCGAGCTCAGGGCGGCTACAACCCGGGTAAGCAACGGGGCTTGCTGCCGATGCCGCTGCTGGTAAACACCATTCTGTGAGAGGGACGTGTGTTGCCTTTTTTCCCTTTTTTCTTTTGAATAAAAGAGGAAAAGACAGCGGCTGTCTGTAGTGTTGGCCTGTATCGCTATTCTCACATTGTACAGCTTTAGTAGTAGCCGCTTAGGTTGCCACTGCGTTAGCTGGCGGCTACGCTCGGCTAGAAACGTTAGCTTGATGCTATCAGTTAGCCTGGAGTTAGCTGTTAGCTTATGCTACAACCATTGGCGCTAGGCGTGAGGATAGCGGGCCCTGGCACTCTGACTACGACGTCATCTCTGGCAAAATATGTCGTCGGGCCTGCACCATGACCGGCTGCAGGAGGCGGGCGTCACGCCGGAGCAAGGCTCCAGCCATCGCCTCTTCTGGCCTTGCCAGCAAGAGGCCTCGTCAACGTGGTAGACCAACCTGTGTTGCGGCCTTTTCGACCTGCGTACGTAGGTGCAGGTAAGATGTCCATAGGACATTGCTCCACTCTTCCTTCCTTCCCCTTCCGAATGTTTTTGGTTGATAACGATGTCTTTGTTTAACAAAACATATGTTACTTCACTACATTTGGAGATACGACGTGTGGTGTGAAAATGGTCATGGTCGCTTTTGTATAGCTTAGGTTACCATTGGCCAAGGCTTATGTCTTCTCTCTACCTAAAAACAGCGTTGTTTTTTACGTGAGTAAAAATTAACTGGGTTTTTTGTTGTATGATGAGAAGTTGTGTGTGTTCAGACAACGTGGCTGAGTCCACAACTGGCTGGGTGTTACCCTACAACGCTGTACATAGTGGCATATGATCGAGGGCCTGAGTCCCTCTCTTAGCTTGTTATTCTTTACTTAAGGGTAATGATAAAAATAACGAGTGGCAAGTTTTCACACATAAGCAGAGCTGTGGAAAACCTGTTTTCAAACGAGGTTATCGGCTGTGGCTGGCATGCATGATGTAAAGCTTTTACTCTACAGGTAGAAGTATGTGCTTCACCTGGTATCACGGCTCTGTTTTTTCTTTTGGCGTCGTATCAGGGGTGAGGTGGTGAGCGGGTGGGTAAAATTATCCCCCGGGTTGCCCCCCCCCCCCCCCCCCTCAAATATGATTTTGTTTACAAAATGTGTGTTGATTCACTATATTTTTGGGGATACGGTGTAATCCCTCAGCTACTGCTGGGGTTGTACCCATGTTAGGATGGGTGGGTCACGGGATTTCCCCCCGGCCATGGAATTTGTCACTGGGTGCGTTTTCCTATTGGCCATGAGACATCTGTGAGTTTACAGGCTCTGTGCTGCAGGCCGCTGTCATTGTCAAAGTTGGATGATGCAATGCATTCGAAGACTGTTCGTTTTCTGCTCTGCTCTCTATTACAGTGTGTATTGGGCCGTTGGTCACTTGGCCCAATTATTATTACATGTATCTTTCTCAATTGTTACTCACGTAGAGGTCTCTCTGGGGGAACTTCTGTCTTCCCCTCTTATGTAAAGAGCAGAATTGACGGGGTTGCCCTCAGACGCGTCATATGAGACCCATGTCTGTGTCTTATTGACCGGTTTCCTGCTGCTCGTCCCAGACAGCATGGAGGGAACGTTGTCTGGTGTTTCTTATTAGAATTCACCATTGATGTGTTTCGGGTTCTTGACGTACATGTAGCGCTGGCCCTGGGTGCTTCCAATGTGGAACCACGTTATGGGCCGGCGCGCCTTGGTTGCCCAATTCATAGAAACAGCGTTTTTTATGCGGGCGACTGGGAAGGAGATTTTTATCTCTACCGAGCGCCAGTGCACTAGGTTAGACTCGATGACTCACGTGCATCTCCGGGGGGAGATGACGGAGTAGATCATTACATTGGCGGAGGGGTCTCACGCCCATGAGGTGGGCCACCAGGACCAGCGCATTCACGTAGTGTCCATCTTGGTGGCGCCCTCTGTGATGTTTTAGATCAACACGCGTACCTACCCCCCTCTTAGGACTGGGGATGGCGGCGTGACTAGGACGCAGGACTGATTCTGGTCACGCCGGACAAGGTCAGTTAACCCGTTGTCCGCCGGGGCACAGATCTGCTGTTCTGGTACCCCGAAGGACTTTGTGCTTTTCCGGGGGGAAAATGCCGGGTCGGTCCGGGCTTCGCAGGGATTGATGTCGTGGATGTGTGTGTCATAAGTATGCCACTATGAGTTGCCCATAACAGTGACGTGCTTGGTCCATACTGTGTTGTACCTTGCGCTGTGTTAGGGGGCCTGGTCCTTCTCCATTGTTTCACCCCTCCCTCCCCCTGCTGGGCGGGGATGGGAGGGGGCTGTCGGGGTGGTTGCTGTCAGCCCCTCTAGGCATCCGTGTGTAGGTCCCGATCCGCCAGGCCCAGGTCCGGACGCGTGTATCCTTTCCGCAACGGAATTCGGTTTCCGGGTTCCTCTGATTGGCCGCGACCCCCATGTGACCCGCCCCCCTATACACCGCTGCCGCGAGCTTCCTCAATTTATACGCATGGAAGTATTGACTGAATGAATGAATGAATGAATGAAAACTTTATTTAACAGATTGCAGAATGGGTACAATACAGTACGGCTCAATACACACAATTGTTAAGGGGATGCAGACCTGAGAAAGACGTTTGTCTTGTTTACATCAGGGTCCCCCATTTTCAATTCATATAGAACGACTACGCCATAACAAATCATTAAAAAATATACCGTTAACTGGAATATGTTGTGCCTTTACACATATGTTGGATTATGTAATTGGTTTGTCATGACAAACAAATAAAAAAATCGCGATTTACCCGCTGGCTACAACAACACTCAGTGACTGCATGTAGTCAGAGCCAGAGCTCAGCGATGCCGCTCTCTGCAGCACATTCTCGCCGCGGGCTGAGCTCTGGTCGCTGGAGCAAGCCAGAGACAGCCGGCGATGCGATATTTTATTTGTTTGTCATGACAAACCAATTACATAATCCAACATATGTGTAAAGGCACAACATATTCCAGTTAACGGTATCTTTTTTTTTATGATTTGTTACGGCGTAGTCGTTCTATATGAATCGAAAATGGGGGACCCTGATGTAAACAAGACCAACGTCTTTCTCAGGTCTGCATCCCCTTAACAATTGTATGTATTGAGCTGTACTGTATTGTACCCATTCTGCAATCTGTTAAATAAAGTTTTCATTCATTCATTCATTCATTCATTCATTCATTCATTCAGTCAATACTTCCATGCGTATAAATTGAGGAAGCGAGCGAGTCCGCGGCCGCTCGCTCTGCCGCGCGCGGCAGCGGCAGAGCAGAGCGGTGGATAGGGGGGCGGGTCACGTGGGGGTCGCGGCCAATCAGAGGAACCCGGAAACTGAATTCCATTGCGGAAAGGATACACGCGGTTCCGGACTGGTTCTCGTCGACCTGTTGGCCTGGGTTAACCCTTTGAAAACTGAAACACTTGTACTGCTTGTATAGCCTGTGTATACTCGCAGTTATGTTTTAAGTTTTCTTGGTGGGTTAAGGGAACAACCGCCTCCTGTTAAACTAAACATAGGGAGGTGGTTGATTCTCCGTGTGTTGGTAGCAGAGTCGACTCTCGGGTTGATGCCGGGCTTGACCCCGTCTGCCCGAGAGTATGCCCCCGCATCTTTCATGACGTCTGCCAATTGTGTCAGCCTCTCCTTTGAACCTCTACCCCGCTGGATGGGGGGTCGGGTATGTGGAGGTCATGACATGGTGCACAGCGGGTTGTCTCCCCGGCACACCGTCTGGCCCCACAGTATTGTGGGGGGGTAGCCTCTTGGGGGTTACAGCCATGCCAACCTGGACACGCCCGATCTCATCAGATCTCGGAAACTAAGCAGGTTCGACCCTGGTTAGTTCTTGGATGGGAGACCCCCTGGGAATACCAGGTGCAGTAAGCTAGAGTGCTTCAGAGCGGCGAGCCAGGGGGGAAGGGTCTGCTCTTGTTTGGGCCCTGTCCGATACGCTGGCGATGTGGGGGGGTGATGTCACCAGTGACCGTCTGGTGGGGCCCGATGCTGCGGCCTCGTTGGCCTCACCAGGCCCCTTTTTACGGGGGGTCCTGGCCCTCAGGTTGTCCTAGGGCTGGGACCTCCTCCGCGCTCCGCTGCTATGGCCTTGCCACGGGGTTGGGTTCTTGACCTTCGACCCCGTGATGTTGGGAGCTGTGCCGGAGGTGTTTTTTGCTTCCCGTCCGTTTCCCTGGTGGCATGTGGGATGCGCGCACTGCGTGGGTCGCGGGGTCCTTCTGAGTGAAGGTAAGTCCCACGGTCTTCTCACCCTGTGCGTTTTGAGGTGCTAAACCCTCTTCGCACAGTCGGATCCGATTCCCTCCCATCCTCCACTAGGGGGGTCCAGGGGGCTCGGGTCCTCCCCGGTTCTGATGGTTGTGGGGGGCCTCAGCGGGTACATCTGTCGAACCTCCGCTCTGCTCAGCTCCTGTGTTCCACTAAGAGCAGAGCGTAAGCTATACGATCTATAACGTAAGGTTATTCTATAACCCTAGTTATATGAGTATAGCGAGCGCTCTGCTCTGACTCACTGAGGACCCCACGGTCTTCTCCTTTGGTGGTGAAAGACTTGGGAAGGGAACCGATTGTGTGGCCACGACCCCGCTTATGTAGGAGCAGATGTGGGTGTGGCCAGGCGGAGGGTGAATAGGGGTGTGTACATGTGAAAGTTATTTTCAATATTAGATTGGATAAAGGGATAGTTCCACTAAGAGCAGAATGCTCGATATACTCATATAACTAGGGTTATAGAATAACCTTACGTTGCAGCCTACACAAGGGCTGTGCAATACGAGATAACACACAGGAAGGGGTTAATTACATTGTTTCTCTGATGTCTTGTCTGTCTATGCTATAACATGGTTGTCTTGTGTTTTCTTTTTTGTAACGCAGTATTGTGTGTTCCCACACAAAACACATTTGTTGTTGATTGTCTTATTTTATCTGATCTTATCTTATGTGTTATGGATGCTGATTTAAGTCTGTGCATTTTACTGACATTGCCCTGGACCATTGACCTTGTATAAGATTCACAAGTGAACCTTTAATAAAAAGGTTTGAGTACCCATAGATAACACCTCAAAAAGTCACTCTTGTGCGCATCGGAGGAAAGGAGATGTAGGTTACAGCAGCCGTGAAAATTCACTCATTCCAAATATACTTAAACCCAAGAGTGAGATGAATTCATAACCATCCTCTTAGGGCCACTGAAGACACACATCAACGTCTTGCCTTACTTTTGGTAACAGTTATCTGCAGATACCGGAGTTTAATGGAGCATTTAGTGCATAAGCTTAAGACTAGACAGCAGACTAGTGTGTAGGATATTTGGTGAAGTCCGACACACACATACACGTAAAACTAGACGGGAATAGACTTTCTTGTGCTTCAATACACCACATCTCTCTTTTCTTGTGGGGGGGGGGGGGGGGGGGGGGGGGGGCTCGAAAGAGAAGCTGGTGTGTGTGCATGAGAGAGTGTGTGGGTGTGTCCTTGTTTTCCTATCCTCCTTGTGGGGACCAAAGCTGTGGAGGCATTTCCAATATATTGTCTGTCTTCTTGGAGACATTGCTCCACCAGGCCAACACAGAGTAATTTTAGAGAAGGGATCTGTGTCAAGTTAAGGATAGAATAAGGGTTAGTGGTAGTTAAGGTGAAGGTTATGTTTAGGGGTTAGATCATTAATTTAAGTCAATGGAATGGCCTCACGATGCATGAAAATATCTCTGTTTGGAGGACACTATAGTGTGTGTGTGTGTGTGTGTGTGTGTGTGTGTGTGTGTGTGTGTGTGTGTGTGTGTGTGTGTGTGTGTGTGTGTGTGTGTGTGTGTGTGTGTGTGTGTGTGTGTGTGTGTGTGTGTGTGTGTGTGTGTGTGTGTGTGTGTGTGTGTGTGTGTGTGTGTGTGTGTGTCGATGTGTTTGGCCTGTGTGTGTGATGTGTGACCAGGGGGGAGCGACTGTCTAGCCTCACATTACCCTCCACTTATTTTATCAGGATGTTATTTTAACAACCTTCTCTGCTCCTGTGTCTCTAAAGAGGGGTTACAACAGACTTGTATACACTTCAGTAAGTGGATATTATCTAATCATGTAAAAAGAAAAAGGCCAGATCAGAAGTGGCACATATTCATTAGGCATTTCAGTCGCTTACTGTACACATTTATTTATGCGTAAGCAGGCATCTGATCTGGCACATATACAGAATACTTCCAGAGCATTCTAATCTTGTAAAAAAACATGTTTAGCAAGTCGAAAAAGTGACTTTCAGTTTGAGACGTGGCACAGCAGGAATTGCCAGAGCATGACTCAGCACTTTCAAACTGCTACAGGCCTTATATTCATTATAAGTACATTAATATATAAGTGTACAAGTATATATCTAAGTGCATAAATACATAAAAATCATTATGTATTTAACTATTTATGCATTATATTACACAGCACAACAGTGTTGCTGAAGTGGTTAGTAGTACGAGTCCCTGTCCCTTCATATAAACCGTTCAGGTTCACAGGAGTGTTAGGTGAATTGTGTACATGCATTCAGGAAAGTACTGGTATTGCGGTATATCTGTGTATTGTGGAGTAATGATGATATCTGATGGTCATTGCAGTCAAGGCAGAGAGGACCCAGGAACTTGGAGAGGGATTCTTGCAGACATTACAGGGCCTATTACCCCCCACCCCCCCCCCCCCCCCTAGTTATATCAGGGTGTGTGGGTGTGGTTACAGGTTATTATGTACTTAGGCTAATGGTGATGATGGATCTGTCACAGAGCCTAAGCAGTTTGGAAAATAGGTTACTGCTGCTCAGTCTGAGCATTTACTGCTATGTGATGTCATCACAGTCTCATCTGTACTGTGCTGCTTCCTATGGAGCAGACACTGCTATGTGATGTCATCACAGTCTCATCTGTACTGTGCTGCTTCCTATGGAGCAGACACTGCTATGTGATGTCATCACAGTCTCATCTGTACTGTGCTGCTTCCTATGGAGCAGACACTGCTATGTGATGTCATCACAGTCTCATCTGTAGGCTACTGTGCTGCTTCCTATGGAGCAGACACTGCTATGTGATGTAATCGATCACAGTCTCATCTGTACTCATGCTTGCATTGTGTTTGAAAATACATCTATTACCATGTTGGGAGGTTCCTTTCATCTGTGGCTCTATTATCTATGTTCTCTAAATTAATTTGCATTGTGGATATAGTATTTGTATGTGAATTTATGCAAAGGAATTTATGCAAAGTTGCAATGGAGAGTAATAGAGGAGAGAGAGAGAGAGA
>NC_140165.1:208129953-208275838 GCF_963971535.1 Notolepis coatsorum
AATAAATTGGTCACAGGTGCTCCTTGGTAGCCCCCCCCCCCCCCCCCCCCCCCCCCCCCCCCCCTAATTGTGCCCCTCCAGAATGTTGGCTTGCATGACGTCCCTGAACCGTCTCCGATGGTTGCAAGCGACAAATGATTGAGGACGAACCTTGAGCGTTTATCTTAATCTCTAGCCTCCATGGTCCACTGGCACCTGGCTGGTCATTGTGAAAGGCAGCATTTGTTCATCTCACCATCATAACAGAGGAATACACACTCTGATACTGATTAATTCAAACAATGTCTAGTGTGCTGCCGTCAAATCTTGGCAGTGTATAGAAAAACTTTGAGGGCGAATGGCTGGCTAACAAGCGCAATTTCCCCCCCCCCCTAACCCTAACCCATACAATACAGGTCAAATGAAAGAGACAAATGAAACATACCTTCCGTAGCTCAGAAACAATGGCTGGTGGCTGAGAGCCCTTGATGCGAGCTGGAGCCTCTGTGAAAGCCTAAAGATGCAAGCTAGCATCCCTCTCTTTTCTGTAACAACCAGCTGTTGTTGATCGGCCCACAATGCCGGGAGGAGTAGGTAGGCAGATGCTGAGATGACACGGAGAATGATGAACACCGTCTGCCAACATCTGTACCTCTACACACACACTCACATGCACACACAGACATGTGCACGCACACACCAAGCCCACAGATGGGGGAGCATTTGGCAACCAGATCAAAAGGATGAGGACGATTATTATGGAGGCTCATCTGTGCCATCAAGAGGACCTCTTGTGTTCACAATGGAGCACTAGGCCGGGAGGTCCAAGAGCCAGGTTGTTCTAAGTGCATCACTGGATGGCATAGTAATGAGGTTGATCTGTTTGTATTGTGTGTCAGGCTGGCTGATTTTACTCTACTGAATTGGAACACAGAATGATCTGCATTTTGAAAGATGTACAATATATAACTAATCTTAATGTTTAAATGATCTGTAAAAAGCATTACTACTGTACAGTAGGATTGCAGTAGTTCCTTTATATGTAGATATAGATATATAGAAGGGGAATTGTGAGATATAGTAAAAAGATTACTGCTCATGCTGCAGCACACGGCTTCACAGAGGACTAGTGAGAGAGATCAAAAGAGACAATCGAGGTATCAGGAAATTATAATGTCTCGTCCATTGAAATTCAAAATGAAATAAGGCTTATCATTAATATGGGTAATATTTCTGAGCAGACATAGAGAAAATTATGCCTTAATCCAGAACATTTGTTTAATGTCGCTTACAGTGGAATTTCCCTTAACGTCAAATTAACTGTATCTCAGGTTATCTCTCAGTCCTGAATCAATATTGAAAATATTTAGAAATATTACTTTCAACATCAATATTATTAAGTACTTCTTGTTTTTCCTCGTGATTATACAAAAAACGCCTATACTAACCATCACAATATTCCCAAAATAATTGACTACAAAATAACAGAGGACAAATCCACTCTCAATTCAAGCAATTGCACATTATTGATATAGATATTGGGCGTCTATTGCATATCCAGGTATCTCCAAGAGGATGCTAAAGGCCGAGGTATGCATCAACGTCGGCTGTCGCATGGGAGCTACTAGACCATAGCTGCGTACGCACAGATATGTGCGCAGTGGCGGCTTGTGAATTCTTCTCCGGGGGGGGGGGGGGGCGCTATACCAAACATTTGCAAACATGTACCGAGGTATCACAATGTCACACACAAACACACAAACACACGCGTGCACGCATTGGCGAAACCACACACTGAGTAGCCTACTGTGCACGTCAGAGCTTCGGCGAAACCACAAGGTACGATATTTAAGTAGATAGAGTACAACTATCACCATTGCCATCAATCAATATATGATCACAGTCAATGCAGCCACGTTTCCAATAGCTCTCTCTCTCTCTCTCTCTCTCTCTCTCTCTCTCTCTCTCTCTCTCTCACTCTCTCTCTCTCTCTCTCTCTCTCTCTCTCTCTCTCTCTCTCCCTCTCTCTCTCTCGCTCTCTCTCTCGGACTCGGGAGCAGCATATTATCACTGTAATATATGTGCATGATCCCACGCGCACGCCCGTATTCAGATCCGTACAAGAATAATCACAGAGGTATATCTTGTCATTTGAAACAAGTTACCAATATATTGTCCCGGGTGATTATGCCCCCGAGGCGAAATTAATTAGTATCCCCCTCTATCTCTCTATCTCTCTCTTTCTCTCTCTCTCACACACACACACAGCATGACGTGGAATCCCAGGCACTAACCTTACACAAATTAGAAGGAACTGCGAAGGATCACCTTCATATAACTTCAGTATGAGTACAGCATATTTTGCATATTGTCATCACAAGAGTTGAAGGGGGCGAGATATTCAGCTGTCCACAAGCCATAATCCACTTTAAAAAAAATCCACTCAAAAAGAAACTCCAGTAACATTCCATGGGCATGTTGCATCTGTCCGCGTCGTTTTAAAAAGTAGGAATGGAAAGCAACATACAGCATTTACATGACTGCATCCAGCTAGCATATAGCTTCTTGTTAGCCAAGTAGCCAACACTTCTTACCACCAGCTTGAAAACGACAGAGTATATTGTCTTACTCTGTCTGTTGATTGTTTCTGAATTGAGATATCAGGCTGATGAGGTCGAAACTCTTTCACTCCAGTGTTCATCGCTCAAAAGGTATTGTTTTGAGGGATTTACCTGCATTTTCGAGGTTGGAATGTTCTGCCTCCATGATCCATGGTAGCTACTAGTAAGCTAGCAAACTCTCCATTCTGTGTGGAGGGAGTGACAACACACCAGTGACCCTGCTTGCTTGGAGCGCTAGAAAGCCGCGCCCCTACAGATCATATTTATGACCGTTGATAGACTAAATGTATTTCCTTGTTTCATTTACATTGTTAAGGACTAGCGCCCAAGTTTGGAGGTAGGTAGAGTTCTATGAGAGTGACGTCAATCACAAACGAGAGGGGAGAATAGCATGAACAAACTATATTACATACATGCTATATTAACGTTATTGTGCATTTTAATAGTAATTATTATTCATTTTAAACATGTTTAGTTTATTTTTAGGGCTTCAAAATATCTAAAATAAAAAACACAAGTTCTTCTTCTCCCTCTCTCTCAACCAGGGGGGGTGGCGCCCCAGCGCCCCCAATCGGCCGGCCGCCACTGTATGTGCGTAAACCGTGCATACTATAATTTATAAGCAAAGGGATTTATCAATATGAACGTGTGCTTGAGATTGTTCGGACCGTGCGTACATGGCACCAAGCGGTAGAATAGGAAGACTGCAGACGGACGGAATAAACTTTCATCAGCTTTCAGCTTTTCAGTTCTAACACCGACGTGTTCGGTATGACTCATAATTAATTATAGTTAATTGTAAAATAGATACATGAGTGTAATTATTGTCAAAACCTATAAATAGCATTTAGAATAGGTCTTTCCGAATAAATGCAGCATGGTTTATCTTGCGTTATCGGAAGACTTGTCACGGATATGGCAGTCTATTTGCAGAGAGATTAGTAGAGTAGAGTAGAGTAGAGAGTAGAGCAAGTAGAGTCCGCTACCCGGGACACAAATTGGAGCATGAAACAACATGCACGAATGCCATCCCTGTGCACAAGTCCTCTCCACCCTGGGATTCTTTTCAGCATGAGATTGGAGATCGCTTGGGCATTTCCCATCGAAGCAATAGAATGTGTACCCATGTAGCTGTCAAAGCTCCATCAATCAACAAATTCAGTTATGTGAATAGAAAGATATTCTACTTGGTCAATGTACAGATAATCTGCAATGCAGATTTGGCTGATACACCCTTAGACGCTCCTTCCTCCTGGGTGTCCACTGGAATGGACAACTTCATTGGATGTATTTATTCTCAACAAATATTTAAAAAAAATCATACGATTAAATATTGTTTTTAATAAAAAGCTGAATATTATTTTGTGTGTCATGTTTCCAAATAAGATTGGTCACAACCAAATTCTTTCTACTTTCAATTTGTTCATTAGATGACCTCCGTGATCAATCTCGCTCTCAGTGAAGTTTATCTTTATAGTTCGCTTAGCCACATTCCACAAACAGGCGTGTTCCCATGGGGGTGTTTCATTACCATTTATGGTTAATTAGGGGCGGTTCTGTATGCAAATGCTTAGAATCGTGCACAAGCATAGACGGTAAGAACAATTGGTATTTATCAACACGGAGTGTGCGTAAGAGTCGGTACGACCTGTGCATGCACTTTTGATAAATCCCGATTTTTCTGTGCGTAGAGACATTCTAAATTCCATGCATAGTTGTTCATGTCTGGTAATTTTTAGCATGGTGTTATTCACCGTCAAAGATGAAGAATAAAAATATAATTGATATTCTCCATTGGTTCATTACAATTTACTCAAGCCTAGTAACTGACACAATATTTCTGACACTGGGAATACATTCCCTGAGATCCATAGATGTCCCTAGATACCAATAATAATAATAATAATAATAATAATAATAATAATAATAATAATAATAATAATAATAATAATAATAATAATAATAATAATAATAATAATAATAATAATAATAATAATAATAATAATAATAATAATAATAATAATAATAATAATAATAATAATAATAATAATAATAATAATAATAATAATAATAATAATAATAATAATAATAATAATAATAATAATAAAAAAAAAAAAAATAATAATAATAATAATAATAATAATAATAATAATAATAATAATAATAATAATAATAATAATAATAATAATAATAATAATAATAATAATAATAATAATAATAATAATAATAATAATAATAATAATAATAATAATAATAATAATAATAATAATAATAATAATAATAATAATAATAATAATAATAATAATAATAATAATAATAATAATAATAATAATAATAATAATAATAATAATAATAATAATAATAATAATAATAATAATAATAATAATAATAATAATAATAATAATAATAATAATAATAATAATAATAATAATAATAATAATAATAATAATAATAATAATAATAATAATAATAATAATAATAATAATAATAATAATAATAATAATAATAATAATAAAAATTATTTGTATTGCACTTTTTTTTCACTATGATCCCAAAGTGCTACAGGGTTAAAACAGTTAAAAAATATATATATTAATAATAATAAAATAAAATAAAATACAGAATACAAATAAAATAAAAATAGAACATAGTTAAAAACATAGTATAAACAGAAAATTAAAGACAACAGCACAAGAAGAAAAAGAAAAAGCTAGCAATCAAAGGCCCTTTGAAATAGATAGGCTCTGTGGTGCCCTCAGCTGGATGGGGAGGCTGTTCCACAGGCGTGGTGCAGCCGAGCAGAAGGCTCTGTCACCCATGGTGCAGAGCCGGGTATTGGGGACCCGAAGGAGTAGGCTACCTGCAGATCTGAGGGTACGGGTGGAGGATTGTGGAGTGATGAGTTCCTGTAGGTAGAGGGGTGCGTGTCCGTTTATGCAGTTATATATCGTATTTGCTTTCGCGTCCCGCTCTGAGCCTTATGAGATACCCCTTATTTCCTATGATACCTATTGTATCTCCAACGAAAACAACTACATACACCCCAACTGTATGGGGCCCCGCCCCTATGGTGGCACCGCCCATATAACCGTGACTCTGGTCACCAAAACACCCTTCCTCTATTTTCGTCCCAGCGTACTGGCTGCGTGCACCATACGTTAACTAGCAGGATGAAAAAGATCAGAGTCATAATGTTGAAAGCTTACCGGAGGTTGCTGGCCCCTGGCATCTTCGACGCATGTTTTCGGCGACACGACGGGTGTTGTGAAGGGCCAGATTAAACCGAATATATATATTTAATTATATATATATATTTAATTGTATTTGTATATTCTCTAATATTCCCTGATATCCCTTGTATATTCCTTGTACAATATGCATTGAATATCCATTCTAGCCTACTGAACATCCCATAATAGTCTCCATTCTACTATTGGTCGAGACCTTGGTGCCAGGCTGCCATACCCCTCAGACCCAGTTAAAACGTACCGCTCGACATGTACGAACAAGTCCTAGTTCCGCGTAGGAATCTGGCTACCGCACCACTAATGGGACTATTTGTTCATAGTGCGTATATATACTGCGCTACTAAAGTAGGACTTTCTTTTCAGTCCAGTTTCTTACCCTCCAATAGAGTCACAGACGTAAAGCCTCCCCGCGACGCCACGTGTGGGAGTAAGGCCAAGTTCGCCTACCATCGGTATTGAGACATCGTGTATATTAATATTTGAATAGTCATATTTGGCACTATATCGTCGAGTTGGACGTAGTCTATTAAGCTAATAATAGTCTGTTAATATATAGTGCTTCGTGCGGTGAGAATACTACCGTAGTCAGTACCCCATCGTTTCGGGCAGAGAACTGGCTGCTTACCCAGGGTGGTTGACCCCATGTGAAGCTGCACCCGAGGAGCCCCAGAGCCGACGAGCGAGTGGACCTGTATACCGGATTATTCTACCGACGACAGCCCGCCTTCCCAGGCACGGATTATGCTTTGTATACTTTGATTATTCCATGGATAAAGACCCCCGACACTGCCGTGTGTTGGAACCCCCCCCCCTGGAGAGGACGCAAGGTGAGGAGACGCTCTGCAAGACGAGGTCGCTTCACGTCTCTCCCCCGTGGACCGGAGAGAGCCGGCCCACAAAGAGTCCCCCTGCTTTCATCTGTGGTCCAAAGATCGCCGGCGCATTGAACGGCACTACAGTGGGTTCACCTGGGATACCCTTGGCCGGACGAGGCAGCCGGATTCTACCCCCCCCCCCCTCCTACTCCTGTCGGCTTACAAGCGACCGGATTAACCCCCTCTAGTGTATCTAGTATATAATCATTAAAGTATCATTGCTGTTATTCCTTAACTATTCCAGGTTGTATATTTACCACCTGCGCCTTCAGAGATTGGACATTCTCTATTGATATACCGACGAATACTCTTTGCCATAAAAGTGCATACTATTTCAATTCATAAATGTAATTAAGTGATTAAGTGCTTGTTCTACACACCATCGCTGTGTAGAAATAAAGACCTGTTTCGACTTCGTACATTTGTGTTGGATCCGTTTCATCTACGTGAGAGTGTTTATGATAATATATTTATGCCGTGTACTGGGTGGCCGAATATTAAGTACAAAGGTAGTGGTAGTAAGTATCATATCTAGTAATACAGTCAGGGAATTGTACCCCTCAGTTACAACGGGCCTATGTTGATGTTCCTCGTCTAATGACAGCAGATCGAGGTTCAGCTGTACAAGATTGGCTGTCGGGCCAGCTTGTACTCAGGTAGGCCCTGTGTCTTCAGGCATGGGTATTAGTGTTAGTAATGCTGGTTTGTTTTGTTACACAACCATGTTGTGTGTTGGCGCCGGGGGCAGGATGGTTTGGTAAACGTTCACTGCAGGGAACGGTTTCCAAGCTGTCTTGGGCGTGCTACTAAACATCTAATGCTATGCTACATGCTATCGCTAATGCCACATGCTATTGCTACTGCTAACTGCTACGCTGTTCTAATGTCTCCGCCGTGAGATGTTGTCACTTCTCCCTCCTCTTGCCCGGTTCATCAATGAAGGTCAGTCGGTAGCTGTTGTGGTTTTTTTTGCTGAGTCCTATTTACCTTTTTTCGGGGTAAATGGGTTGACAACAGGGTAGGCCGTGGCTAGGTATCCTAGCCAGGTATGTTACCTTGTGTTCCGGCGGGGTCTATGGAACGGTGTCCCCATCTGGGGCGATGCGTGAGCTCGGCGGTGTAGCAGTAGAGCTATATTACTGCAGGATGGGACTTAACGGCGGGTTATGGCTCAGCTGGCTAGTTCCTATCCACATTGGCGTCGGGTAGTGGGGCTATGGGTCCAGCCGACATGGTAAACATGTTGCGTGTCTGTGCGCAGGCGTTGTCGATCTGGGTCCCACATCGCCTCACGCTAGGCTGTAGTAGTATAGGGGCAGGGCCGCCTGGGCGAATTTAAACGCGAGGCCCCCCACCCCCTGAGGCGGCGCTGTGTAGTGGGCTATTGTTTCGTTCTGTCACTCTGCTATGAGAAGGTCTGTCTTGCTACAGTTTTCTCTCCTCTCAACCATTCATACTGACGGTCAATCGGTATACTGGGGGAGTAGTGCGGGGGGGGGGCTTTGTTTACCTTTTTTGGTAAATGGGCTAAGCTAGGGCTGGTGTGCTGTTGTGAATATTTTGAATGAAGGCAGGACTAGTTCGCTCTGGTCCACCTCCCCTTAACGTTGTGTGTATGGGTTTGCTCATTCTACAGTATTTTGTGGTTTAGTTCTTTTATTCATTTAACCCTTTCATGGTGCACACCACAGTGGAGGTTGCTGTTTGCAACCACCACTGGTGCTCCGTGTTAACATCAGTCCTTTGTTTTTGACATATTGAAACAGTGCCCCGCCAGGCCGATGCCATGGGTGGGTCGGCCTGGCGAGTGGCTGGTGGGCTGTTAAAGCTTGTACCGCCACGGTATGGAATTGGCAACGATTAGAACTGTGTTCGAATTGCTGTTTTTTTCTATTAAAAGAATGGTGTCTGGTGGCGGGGCCTTGAGGGCCAGCCGACGTCGACACATCGCGCAAGGTTGTTGACGTTATTAGCTTTGACCCAGCCGCAAGCTATAATCGCTCAGGGTTCCCCTCTCCGCAGGGGATTTTGGTCTTCTGCTGGAGCGCGGGCGGTATTGTCCTAGGCCCCACATCGCCTCACACCGCGCAGCCAGAAGAAGAGAGAGCACGGCCTCGTCAGCGGCGATGACGAGGCCCTCGACAGGCGGCCATGTTTTCCCCCGCCAGAGGTATCCTGGGCGTTGATTCGACAGGTGTCCACAAGGCCGACAGCCTTGACGGCCGAGGGATCGGCCATGTAGGATGGGTTCGGCTTGAACAAACAAGCCGTCACCGTCCTGCCGCGAGCAGCCCGCTCTCCGATCACTCCCTTCCCCAACACCAGCGGAAAAAGTGGGCTCTGATTGTTTCCTTTGGCTGCGGGCCGCGTGCCTTCGTTGATGCGCGGGCGGCCCCCCTTTCGCTTCTCATGGGGACAGGGGCTGACACCCAGTTGATGGCTGAGCCTGGGTCTGTCCGTGAGAATGTTGTGCTGTCAAGCGGCTCCCACACCTTGAACTGTGTTGGTTGAGCCTGGTGTTACGTCTGTCAACTTAAGTGTTGTCAGCAGGGGGGCTCGAAACCTTTTGAAGCACACAGTGCGGGCTTCCCCGGCCTCGCCTTCGCCAGGCCAGGTATCATGTTGGTGCCTCCCACTCCTGAAATATTGGCAAGTGGTCACAGCTCACATGATTTGGGGTGGTAGTAATATCACTGCAGGGCTACGGTGTGTAGGAACCCATGGGGGCCTTACACCTTGCATGTCCGGCTGCAGAACAACTCCTCAGCATGTTCTGGAGGGGTGTTCAGTGGGGGGGCTTTTTTCATCGGAAGCCCCCCGTATCAGACCGGCCCTTTCTGTTGGGGTTCCCTCTTGGGTGCGATTGCCTCGTGGGTGGTGTCAGGCTCAGATGTTCCGACACGGAACGCGCTGCTCGCACGGTTCCAGGGTTGGCTACGCACAGCGGGGGGACCGGGCCAACTATCTACAGTTCCTGGCGGACCTGCGCCACGTGACGGCGGGTGCGTTGGGAGTGTTGTCACATATGACTACGGCAGTACCATATGTCGAGGTGGATGGAGAGAACGCTGAGGCGGGGACTTGTGTTTACACAACCTCACCCGTTTTCAGGTTTGGTACAGACCCTATTGTCAGGGTCTCCAGCAGTGACAGCTCTGGTCAACGAGATCCAATCTCTGTGGACGAAGCAAGCCATTGTCGTGGCGTTCTCCTCCCGGTGTTCTCTGCCTGAGAAGTCGGGAGGGAGGGGTGTAAGACCCAGGCTGGACCTGTCCCATGGGAAGGTTCAGCATTTTTTGGATCATCTCCTACCTGTTGAACACTGTCAGGTGAGGGTCTGGTTCTCCTCCATAGACCTGTAGGATGCGTATGAGCATCTCCGATCTTCCATCCTAGGGCTTACCTACGCTTCCTTTGCAGGGTTAGCGTATGAGTACCAGAGGCTGCCGTTCGGTTTTCTCTGGCTCCCCGCATCTTCACCAAGTGCGTGGAGGCCGCACTGGGGCCTCTGCGTCGTCAGGGGTTACGGAGTGTTCTGCCCTGATGACGTTCTGGTCCTTCGCGGTCAAGGTGAATCGTCAGGTCTCGTACCAGGCAGGTCTCTACCAGCCTGGGGTTGCTGTAGACTGGATGTAGAGTACTCCTCTTCCCAGTCAACGGTTGGAGGGCTATGGGCATCCATCTCAGAGCGTGTTGTCAACACGCTCGGGAGGTTCCGTCCTAGGACGGTTACGGCGCTGTCTCACATCGCGTTTTCACCGACGCCTCCCTCGCTGGTGACGGGTCGGGCAAACGCAGTAGGGGGCAGCTGGCAAACCATGCTGCCCGGTCTGCGCTACGTTCAATGTGTTGGTGTTGAAAGCGGTCCTTCTGGTCCACAAATGGTGTTGATCAGGACGGACGATACGACGTCAGTGTCGTGTATCGACAGACAGGGAGGAGTACGCTTCCCCTGTCTGCACCAGGCGGCGGGCGGCTGGCTATGGGCATCCTCCATCTGCGCGGCCTGAGGGCTCCCCACGTCCCCGGCAGGGAGAATGTGGGTGCAGGTGTACTGTCGCGGGGCGGTCCTCATCCTGACGGGTGAGGATTACGTCTGGACATGGCCAGGCGGGTCTGGGACCGATGCCGTGCCGCCAGGGATTCTTCCCCATACATCTGTTAGGTCAGTTGTTGGGACGGGTACGTTGAGGGGCGCAGGTTCTTGATCCTGATGGTGTTACCATCTGGAATGCGCATGCTCCCTCCACTGTCGCGCTTACGCGGGCAGATGACGTATGTTCCAAGTGTGGTGTAAGGCGGGGGGCCGGGACTCAGTCTCCTGCCCCCTGGATGCTGTCCTTAGTTACCTCCAGTCTCTCCTTGATAGACTGTCGGCTTCGACGGTGAGGGTATATGCAGCAGCTATATCCTCCTATCATGAGGGGTTTGAGGGGATGTCTTGTTCAGCCACCCTCTTGTGAAGCGTTTCCTGCTTGGCGCTCGACGCGTTAAGCCGGTGCAACGCTCCTTGGGTCCGACTTGGGATCTTCAATTGGTCCTCGGCCGGTTGTCCTTGGCCCCGTTTGAGCCACTCGAGCAGGCGCCGTTGGGACAGCTGTCCTTCAAGACCGCGTTCCTACTGGCTGTCACTTCCGCTAAACGCGTAGGTGAGCTCTGTGCTCTCTCGGTACGTCCAGAGTGCCTGTCTTTTCGGACCGATTGCGGTGCCACTCTGCGACCTAATCCTGCTTTCGTGCCTAAGAATATCTGGAGTTCCTTCCGCTCCCGGGATATTGTGGTTCAGGCGTTTCGTCCTCCTCCTCACACTAGTGAGTTAGATGCGGGCCTTCACCTGTCATGTCCAGTCCGTGCTTGGGGATTTACCTCAGCCGTACTCAGGACTTCAGGGTTACCGACCAGCTTTTTGTCTGTTACGGTGGGGCTCGTGCTGGTAAGGCACTGTCGGAGCAGCGCCTGTCCCATTGGTTGTGCGAGGGCATTACCCTCTGCTACACGTTGGCTGGGCAGGATCACCCTGGGGGCGTCAGGGCGCACTCCACTCGTGGGGTGGCTGCTTCTGCCGCTCTCCTGAGTGGGGCCTCGGTGGAGGACATCTGTGCTGCAGCTTCATGGTCCTCCCCGAGTCCCTTTGTAAGGTTTTACCTCATGGACATGACCGGGGGTTCTGTCTCCCAGGCGGTTCTGGGGTCTGTGGCCTTTCCTGCTTCCCGTCCTTTGGTCGGGTAGCAGGAGTGTATGGGTATGGGCCACAGTGTGTTGAGTCACACGTGGTTCCGCCTGTACGGTGTGTTCAAGGGGTTCTAGTTCCCTCTTGTTCGCATTCAGGTGGAGTTGACTGCGCCCCCCCTTCATTAGGAAGGATGGGGTGACAGGGTTCCCCGCACCCCTTGATGTGGGCTTACGGGTCCTCAGGGGGTACATTTGTCGGGTCTCGCGTCCGCTATTCCCCATATCTCATAAGGCTCAGAGCGGGACGCGAAAGCAAATACGATATATAACGATAGGTTATGTAGATAACCTAGTTATATTAGTATTGGCTGAGCGTCCCGCTCTGCGCGGCCCTGAGTTCCCTCTTGAGGGATCTTTTCCTGGGACGGGATTTGGCGAGGAAGGGTGTTTTGGTGACCAGAGTCACGGTTATATGGGCGGTGCCACCATAGGGATGAGGCGGGGAGCCAATGTAGTGAGTGGAGGATGGGGGTTATGTGCTTGTGTTTACGGACTCTCATCAGGATCCTGGCAGTGCTGTTTTGGATGTATTGCAGCTTTTGGATGCTCTTGCCAGGAATCCCGATGAAGAGTCCGTTACAGTAGTCCAGTCTTGAGGAGACAAAGGCATGGACAAGCTTCTCTGCGTCTGACAGGGTTAAAGTGGGACATAGTTTGGATATATTTTTTAGACCTGGCCATCAAAGGTGAGATGGGATATGGGTGAAGACTGAACCTGGTGTGGGGTGCCAATGAGAAGTGCCTCTGTTTTTTTGCTGTTTAGTTGGAGGAAGTTGCTGTTCATCCATGCCTTTATCTCCTCAATACAGGTGGTGAGGCATGAGAGAGCTGCAGAGGGGTTTGGGGCAGTTTTTATGTAGAGTTGTATGTCATCGGCATAACAGTGGAAGGACATTCCATGTCTGCCGATGACATGACCGAGGGGGAGCATGTAGGTGATGAATAGGATGGGACCAAGAACTGACCCCTGCGGAACACCACAGGTGATAGGGAGCAGCCTGGACTTGTATCCTCCCAGTGAGACATATTCAGTCCTGCCTAAGAGGTAGAACTGGAACCACTGGAGTGCATGGTCTGACAGTCCAACAGTGTTTTGGAGGCACTCCAGGAGGATGGTGTGGTCCACAGTGTCAAACGCCGCTGTCAGATCGAGGAGGATGAGGAGTGATGGTGATCCTGCATCAGCGGTCATTAGCAGGTAATTCGTCACCCTGAGCAGAGCTGTTTCCGTGCTATGGGATGAGCGAAAGCCTGGCTTAAATTTTTCAAATAGGGTGTTATTTTTAAGGTGGTCCTAGAGCTGGGAGGCAACTATCTTTTCCAAAACCATGGACAGGAAGGCAAGGTTTGAAATTGGCCTGTAGTTGTCAAGAACCTCCGGGTCCAGGGTGGGCTTCTTGAGGAGGGGACGGATGATGGCAACTTTGAGGGCAGATGGGATATGGCCAGTTTGAAGGGAGAGGTTAACAGCCTGGGTGATGATTGGGCTGATGCTGTGGATGTATGACTTGAGCAGGGCAGTTGGAATGGGATCCAGGGTGCAGGTGGATGGTTTCATTCCTCTGAGAGTTATTTCAATGTGGCTCTGCTGAACCTCAGTGAAACATGGGAGAGATGGTAAGCTCTCAGGTTACGGGTTAGAGGCAGGGGGAAACAGAGAGGAAGAGCTGGGCATCAGAGAGCGGATGTTGTTTACTTTAGATCTGAAGAAATCTATAAAGTTATTACATCGCTCTTCTGTAGCTTCAGTGGATGAGGATGGTTGTGGCTTCAGTAGGTTATTTATGGTGGAAAAAAGCTGCTTAGAGTTGCCAGTGTTTTTATTGATGAGGTTGGAGTAGAAGTTTGACCAAGCATCTTTCAGGGACTTGTAGTACGCCTTTTGATGGTCACTCCCGTTCACAAAGTTTGAATCCCAGATCACGCTGATGAAGAAGAACGGGTTCAATGTGAATCCAACGTATGCCAACTACGTTGCCCAGTTTATAGGAGTGATATCAGGCAATCTCTGGGAAGTGACAACACTGCTTCTGCCCTCTTTACCTATCATTGAAACCTATCATTTGTCACCGCCGTCTCCACCAACGAATGTCAGATTGTCTATGCCCATGTCATTGATGGAAGACTGGCCAATATCCTGATTGGTCATATTGAGGTTGAACACGCCTATGCAGAAGGTCATGTGTGTTTCGTTTCTGTTTCCATACAATGATAAATAATGATAACGATAATGAAAACGCTCTATTAGTTAATTATAATAGCCTAATATTTAGAATGCATGACTGGGGCATGCAAACGAAGACAACTATTCATCAGCATGCAAGTGTCACAAACTGGTCATTTATGACAAATAGGGAGTCCACACGTGATAACAATTTAACAAAATAATTTATTTTATCCTACCTAAACAAACATATTTACATAAACAATGAACATGGATAGAATTGAATCAGTGGTGAATGCATTGTGTGGATGAGTGAGAAAGTATGGTGTAGTGCGTGTGGTGTAAGTAGTAGTGTTAATATGTCAAAGGATTACAATTGGGTGCTGGTCATAGGCGGTGGGTATATAAGGCCAGGCTAGGCTATGCACCGAGCATCTTTCAGGGACTTGTAGTACGCCTTTTGATGGTCACTCCCGTTCACAAAGTTTGAATCCCAGATCACGCTGATGAAGAAGAACGGGTTCAATGTGAATCCAACGTATGCCAACTACGTTGCCCAGTTTATAGGAGTGATATCAGGCAATCTCTGGGAAGTGACAACACTGCTTCTGCCCTCTTTACCTATCATTGAAACCTATCATTTGTCACCGCCGTCTCCACCAACGAATGTCAGATTGTCTATGCCCATGTCATTGATGGAAGACTGGCCAATATCCTGATTGGTCATATTGAGGTTGAACACGCCCATGCAGATCATGTGTGTTTCGTTTCTGTTTCCATACAATGATAAATAATGATAACGATAATGAAAACGCTCTATTAGTTAATTATAATAGCCTAATATTTAGATTGCATGACTGGGGCATGCAAACGAAGACAACTATTCATCAGCATGCAAGTGTCACAAACTGGTCATTTATGACAAATAGGGAGTCCACACGTGATAACAATTTAACAAAATAATTTATTTTATCCTACCTAAACAAACAAATATTTACATAAACAATGAACATGGATAGAATTGAATCAGTGGTGAATGCATTGTGTGGATGAGTGAGAAAGTATGGTGTAGTGCGTGTGGTGTAAGTAGTAGTGTTAATATGTCAAAGAATTACAATTGGGTGCTGGTCATAGGCGGCGGGTATATAAGGCCAGGCTAGGCTATGCCTACCCAAACCGGCAGCCCCAGTCTGCGCATTATTATAGGCAGCCTAGGCTACGATATTGTGTGTGTGTGGGCTGCTGCAGCCTGGTGGTGACAATACGCAAGGGTCGGCCAACCAAGGTGTCAATGGCAGTAGGTGTGGTGGCCGTTTAACATTCCAGACTGCAGGCAGTAACCAATCACGCCGCATCATCAAACTAACCGATGCCAGTATGGTCTTCAAAATCCTCCATGGTCTAGCCCCACCTCCACTTTCCGATTTTTTCACCTCCAGGTTCACCAGAACTAGGGATGCACCGATATGAACCGATACCAATATTTGTGGCAATTTTTCTTTTAAATATAAAAAAAAAAAAAAAAAAAAAAAAATTGAAACTACTGTATATTTGTATGTCTCTAAATGTTTTGATTAATTGAAAATGGAGGACCCTTATGTAAAAAAGCCGAAAGTATATTTCTGATCTTCATCCAGTCTTAGCACTGTTGTTGTATTGTGCTGTACTGTATTGTACCTGTTGAAGTTATGTTTTATATATGGATGCATGTAACTGCTTAACTGTTTCCACAAGAGGGCGCTATAGGCGTAGCTATTGAAGCTGACGCCAGGTAAGAGGTATAAGAGGAGATGTTGCCTCCCCCTCTGTCTCTTCCTCCATCGCCTCTCACAAGGAGAAGGTCTCGTGTACTGATGTGTGCAATGTGAATAATAAACCACGCCAAAGGCTAAAGAGAGGAACCTTGTCGTCATGGCCAAATTATTGTCGCTCCATTGGTGACTCTGTCAACAGGTTATGGGCCCAGATCACGCAGGAGCGAAATAATAAGGGTAGCAAGTTTAGCTGAAGTATAGGCCAGTTTAGCACCGGGAGCACCGCGTGGCTAAGGCTAGGCTAACGGGAGCTAAAGCTATGCCTACTATCAAAAGAGGATGGTGACCAAAGGAAGGAGCAAATGGCCCTCGTTCAACGGAAGGGCAGAGGACTATGAGCTCTGGGAAGATCGAATGTTGTGCTGTATGCACGGAGTGGGGCTGAAGAAAACCATCTTGATGGCCCCCACGGGAGAAGTAACGGTGGCCGCGCAAGCCCTGGACGCCAAGCAAAATGCAGATGCATACTGCGAGTTAGCACCACTGCTAGACGACACAAGCTTGGGGCTGATATTCCGGGACACTAAGGACAAAGGCAGAGAGAGCCTAAAAGTGTTGAGAGACCACTATATCGGAAGGGGAAGACCCCGAATCAGGGCTGAGCAGATCATTACGGCGCTTAAGAGTGCAGGAGAAGCACTGAGCGACGGACTAATGATGGCGATGGTTATGAGAGGACTACCGGAGCTGTACAAACCGTTCACACTACTGGTGACACACGGTTCAGCGGACATGTCGCTGGGGGAGTTCAAGGCCAAGTTGCGAAACTTTGAGGCCTCAGAAGACACACACCCAGTCGCCGCGGAGGCGGGAGAGAGGGTGCTGAAGGCCTGGGCGGCACCGAGATAGAAGACCAGACCCCCGACGGAGCTGGCGTGTTGGCGATGCGGAGAAAAAGGGCACCGGAAAGATAACTGCACAAAGACTGTTTGGTGTAGCTTCTGTAAGAGCACGGGGAACACAGACAGACAAGTGTGTAGAAAGAAACGCGACCAGCGCGCTCGGTACGTGCATGGACAAGATGGCGGCTGTGGACAAGATGGCGACAACGGTGGACGTGAGACGAGCCGAGACAACGCCCGGAGAGCAGCGGGACGAGAGGACTTCATCTTCGGGGCGCAGACAACGTACGTCACCCAGTCAACGCAGCAGCAGCAGGTCCAAAGGAAGGGACTGATCGTGGACACAGGTGCGTCGTCCCACATCGTCAATGACAGGAATCGATTCAAGAACTTTGACAACACCTTTGAGCCGGAGAGACACAGCATGGAGCTGGCAGACGGGAAGCGCACATTCGGGTTGGCGCAGGGGAGAGGAGATGCACAGGTATGCCTCATAGACAGTGAGGGGCGCCGGTGTGCAGTGACGTTAAAGAACGCTCTCTACATGCCCTCGTTCCCACAAGAACTATTCTCTGTCAAATCTGCTACTGCAAACGGTGCCAAAGTGTTCTTCGATGAAGGTAAAGATGTTCTTGTATAGCCTGACGGTACGCGATTTAACATAGAGGTGTACAAGAGAATGCATTATCTACAAACAGAGTGTAGTGATAACGATATGTGTAATGTGACTGTCAGTCATGATATCCAGACATGGCATGAGATCATGGGTCATTGTAATTACGAGGATTTACTGAAACTGCAAGCAGTGACAGAAGGCATGCACATTAACGGTGAAAAGCATAGACCGAACAAAGAATGTGAAGTGTGTATAAAGGGGAAGTTCACTCAATCGAGGAACAGACATCCCACGGAAAAAGTAAAGGTACCACTTGAGCTAGTCAACACAGATCTAGCCGGTCCAGTAAGCAACGAGTCCATAGGTGGCTTTAAATATGTACAGTATTTTACAGATGTGTGTACAGGAGCAGTGTTTGTTTACTTTCTCAAAGCAAAGAGTGACACACTCCAGGCCACGGAGAAATTCCTTGCAGATGTAGCCCCTTATGGCAACATAAGATGCTTGAGGTCCGACAACGGAACCGAGTTCACAAATAGAGAGTTCCAATCACTGTTGAGAAGGAACAAGATAAGACACGAGACGTCATGTCCTTACTCCCCGCACCAGAACGGGGTGGCAGAGAGGGAAGGACGTACTCTTTTCGAAATGGCTAGGTGAAAGCTAATAGATGGTAACTTACCAAAGAGTCTATGGTTTGGATCAGTGTGTTATGCTTACCAGCAGGACAGAGGAAAGCTCGAGTCCAGATGTGAAAAAGGACTCTTTGTAGGGCACGACAAAGGAAGCCCCGCTTTTCTATTACACTATCCCGGTAAATGGAAAGTGCAAAAACACAGGCTAGTAAAATTTGCCACAAAGACAACATGTGAGAACAAGACACAGACAGAGGAGCCAGAGCTGGACTCCAGAGTAAGGTGTCAAGAAAGAGAGACACCTCAGCCTAGTGTACTGAGCACAGTCGTGACAGACAGTCAGCAACCCCCAGAGGATGATGACGAGGAGCACCCGAGGGTGATGTCACGTGCCTCATGCAGTGGGAGGTATCCCTCACGGGAACACAAACCCCCAAAGTATCTGAAAGACTATGCCCAGAGAGAAAGTGACGAGGATGACAGTACAATTACCAGCATTGATTACTGCTACAGAGTAGTGAGTGGAGTACCTCAGACCTTTAAAGAGACCATGGTGTCCCCTGAATCAAGAAATGGGAGAGAGCAATGGATGAGGAGATGAGGTCCCTAGAGGACAACCACACCTTTACTCTAACCAAGTTACCAGAGGGACAGTTTGGAAGTGGGAGGAAAATGGGTGTACTCAATCAAAGAGGGTATTGAAGGCCACGACAAGTACAAAGCCAGGTTTGTAGCTAAAGGTTACAGTCAGAGGGAGGGGATAGACTACGGTGAAACATTCTCCCCCACAGCCAATCTGACCAGTGTAAGGGTAGTGATGCAGAAAGCAGCTGAGGACAGTTTGATTTTACACCAGATGGATGTGAAGACAGCCTACCTGCACGCACCCATTGATAAGGAGATATATATCGAACAACCTGAAGGATACGAGAAGAAAGGAGAGAAGCTAGTGTGCAAGCTAGAGAAATCCATTTACGGCCTGAAACAGTCTGGGCGAAATTGGAACGAGATGTTTCATACATACTCATTGAAGATCACTTCCTACAGAACCCAGTAGACCCCTGTGTTTACTCAAGGGAGTCAAAAGAGTCAGGAAAAGTGATAATTGTAATTTGGGTGGATGATTTGATCATCGCAGCGGACAACACTAGAAACCTAGAGCAGGTGAAAAGTATGCTCTCCACCAGATTCGAAATGAAAGACCAAGGCAGGTTAAAGCATTTTCTAGGCATGGACTTCGAACAGTCTGCCAGTTGTGTAAAAATATCCCAGAAGAGATATGTGGAAAAGATCCTGAAACGTTTTGACATGCAAGAATGTAGGACAAGGGAAACACCATGTGATCAAAAACTACCAAGAGGATGCTCCAAAATTTACAGATGTAAAAATGTACAGAGAAGCTGTAGGTAGCCTCATTTATTTGACAACATGTACTCGCCCTGACCTATGTTTTGTAGTGACTAAATTATCACAGCATTTTGCTGATCCCACAGAGGAGCACTGGATTACAGCAAAACATGTTTTTCGCTATCTCAAAGGCACAGCAGATAAACAGCTTTGTTTCAGAAAAGAGCAGCGAGTCATAAAAGGGAGATATTCTGCTGACAATATAAGGAGACTTTTGAATGTAATAAATCATTTGGACACCAGTCGGAGCCCTTCTCTGCTCCTATCGCTGGACGCAGAGAAGGCCTTCGATAGGGTTGAATGGAACTTTCTTTTTTACTTGACAAGCTTAATATGGGACCGAACTTTATCGCTTGGATTAAAGCAATCTATAAAAATCATAAAGCAGCTGTCATTACCAATGGAGCTTCCTCTGTTTTTTTTGCACTAATGAGAGGGACAAGACAAGGATGCCCACTATCAAGTTCACTCTTCGCGATGGTGATTGAATTGTTGGCGTCATGTGTACAAGACAATATTAACATTAAAGGACTGAAAATGAATAATGAGGAACATAAAATATCCTTATACGCAGATGACATTATTTTATACATAAAATACCCAGAACAGTCCTTATCACACTTATATAACGAAATAGAACAATTTGGAAAATACTCTGGATATAAGTTAAACTTTAATAAATCAAATGCTTGTCTCCTGCATATGACCCCAACAGAAACGATGTATAAAACATATCCTTTTAATTGGTATCCAGAAGGGTTTAAATATTTGGGAATAAACATTACACCGCAACTAGAGAACTTGTACAGGGAAAACTATTGTCCTCTTATAGAAAAGATAAAAACTGATTTGTGTAAATGGTCCACGCTCCCATTATCTCTGCTGGGAAGAATAAATGTAATAAGAATGAACGTCCTTCCAAGACTAAATTTCCTTTTTCAAATGTTACCATGTTACTTATCTACAGAATTTTTCAAATCTATGAATAGACCCATCTCAAAATGTATTTGGTGCAACAAAATGCCTAGGATAAAGTTATTGACACTTATGAAGCCAGAATCCATGGGAGGTCTCGGTCTCCCCAATCTCCAACATAATTTTTGGTCAGCCCAATTAAGAAATGTACTGTCATGGTCGTTGGGAAGACGGGACTCACAGTGGTTTCAGCTAGAAGCTAAATGTGTTGACCCGTTACCATTGGACCCTCTCATATTTATAAAACAATTTAAAAAGATAAGAAACATAGGTAATTGTTTCACTGTTTTTAACACACTATGTGCTTGGAAGGACTGCTAAAAAAAACGTGGTATCACCAATTATAATAATAATAATAATAATAATAACTTTATTTGTATAGCACTTTTCATCCTCCATATACTCTCCTATCTATCACAATCCTGATCTAGATAAACATCTAAGATCAATTAATATACTCAAATGGGCTCAGTTGGGGACAAGTCAATTCAAAGACCTGTTTCACACAAATATGCAGTTAAAATCATTTATGGATTTAAGAACAGAATATGCCATCCCAAATACTGATTTCTTTAAATATTTACAAATACGAAACATTATACATATACTGAGAAGAGAAAATAAACTAAGACTAGAATTACATGAAATAGAAGAAATACTAATGTCATCGACCACAATTAAAGGTCAAATTAGTGAATTGTATGACATCTTCTCCAAAGAATGTCACTCATCTTTTTTGCCTTTGTTGGGGATCTGGGAGACAGACCTAACCATGAAATTTGAAGAAAATACATGGCTAAATATTTGTGATAGAATACACTTTCCATTTACAAGTAACAAAATTAAAGAAGCAAATTTTAAATGTATCCATAAATTGTATCTAACTCCAATAAAAATGCATAAAATGTCTAGAGATAATTCAATAAACTGTCCTAGATGTAAAACTAACGAAGGAACATTTCTACACATGTTTTGGCACTGTGATAAACTAAAATGATTCTGGAATTGTATTAATTCATTTACTAAATATGTATTAGAAACGGAATTTGACTTGTCTCCATGTGCCTATACTCAGGGGTGTAGCTCCAGATTCTGGGCCCCATGAAAGAATGTATTTGTAGGCCCCCAGTGCGAGCACGCGTAAGCGCGCGAGCGAAAATTTCTTTGGCCATTTTTTTATTGATGAAAACGCATAATATGGTTTTTACCTATACATTAGGATCAGCAGTTCAGCACCTGCACTGTTGGTGGGTGAGCCTAGTAAAGGATGGCGCATTGCGTTCATCTTCAATGAATGGACCAATGCAATAGTCTACCAAAGCCCCCCCTCTCTCTCTATATATCTCACACACACACACACACACACACACACACACACACACACACACACACACACACACACACACACACACACACACACACACACACACACACACACACACACACACACACACACACACACACACACACACACACACACACACACACACACACACACACACACACACACACACACACACACACACTTCAGAAACAAACATAGTATCAATGAGAGCATCAATAATACACCTGAGTGATGTCTAGTAAAAAAAAAAAAAAACTTGGAATCATCCTAAGCTACCCCCCCCCCCCCCCCAGCTACGCCCCTGCCTATACTACTTACTAAATGAATTACTTGAGATCCAGATGGATCCAAAAAAATATAGATTGCTGATTGTTATAACATACTTTGCCAAGAAACGTATTCTCCTGTTTTGGAAAAATTACTCCTCGCCCACTTTTGAGATGTTTCAAGATCAGATATCCCAGCTTCTTCCATTGGAGAGATTGACCTTGGAGGAGCGTGGCCGGGGGTGGATGTTCCGGGACCTTTGGTCTCCGCTGTTTTCTCGATTGAGCAGGGGGGCTGTTGATTGATACGGCTAGTGGCGGTATGTGAATATATCTGCATGCTGTCGCTGGCCGTGTCGATTGGTGGTTTTGCTGTTTGGTTGGGGGAGGGGTGGGGGCCGGGGGTCTTGGGGTGTCTATCCCCGGTTGTGTGTTGTGTATTTTTTTGGAGGTGGGTTTCCCTAGTGGAAGAAGTTGTACAACAGACGCGTAAGAGGCCTGTCTGTTGTATAATAATGATGTTGTTGTTGTCATTGTTGTTATTATTTATTATTGTTTATTTAAATTTGATTATTGTCCTGTCTTTATTTAGTTTTGTTGGCCGCAGGTGGGGGAAGGGACCAGTGTGCTGTGGGACATGTATCTGCTGTACACCTGTTATTCAAATAAAAATAAGTAAAAAAAAAAAAAGAGCAGCAAGGGCTTAGGGCTTAAAGCCTACAGTGATGCAGATTGGGCGGCAGACGCCACAGACAGAAGAAGTACCACAGGGTATTGTGTGAGTTTGAACATAGACAGCTCACTGGTTTCGTGGAAAACAAAGAAACAGCCCACAGTGGCACTGTCAACTTGTGAAGCCGAATACATGGCTCTAGCTATGACAATACAGGAATGTATTTATCAAGAACAACTGCTCAAAGGAATGGATACCTATGTATATAAGAAAACTGTTCTTTATGAAGACAACCAGAAAACCATTGCAATTGCTAGAAACCCTGTGTGCCGACAGAGGTGTAAACATGTGGATATAAAATATCACTTCATCAGATCTGTCATCAGGGAAGAAAGGATGACACTTGTTTATTGTCCTACAGACGACATGGTAGCAGACGCTATGACAAAGCCTGTCTCCAAACTGAAATTGAGAAGATTTGCAGAGGTCATGTTTGTAGCGGCTGGTGCCGCTGGTGCCTTGTGGGTCGCAGTTCACGTTAGGAGGTCGAGTTGAAAATGTAATGCTCTGAGATGCTCTGGAGCAATCTCTCTCTCTGTCTCTCGGATCAATCAAATCAAATAATTAACACATGTATGTTGTCATTTTAAACAACTCACCATTCATTCATTATGCATCAGCAGCAGCTAAATTAATGTTATAGTTCACAACACAGCAGCGCGTTTTGAATCGCTAGCCTATTATCGTCTCAGCAAGCACAGTCAATACTTTTTTCCGTAGCCGCATTTCGCGGAGACAGCTGTGTATAGCGAGAGAGAGAGAGCGAGAGAGAGAGAGAGAGAGAGAGAGAGAGAGAGAGAGAGACTCACTGTTTAGTTGAAACGTCCAGGGCAGGAGGGCTTCGCTTGATAAAGTGTATAATCCACTGTTGATGTATTCCAGACCACTGTCCACTGTGTCCAGACTGCATCCGCCATATAGCTTGTTAGCCAAGTGTTAGCTTGTTAGCACTGCAGTTAGCACCACACAACACAAGTACATTTCTTTGTCCATTTCCGAGTCGAACAGACTGCAAACTACCTGGCGTTCTATCGCCATGCTCTAAGACAAACTCTAACCTTAACCAACTTTGAAAGAGTGCCTAAGCTTAACCGTCTAAAGAACTTGCAGTCACGCTCTAAGACAAACAGCTGCATCTCACAACAACACAACTAGTATCTCTACCACCAACCTAGGAATAAGCTAGAATTGGAACATTAGAAATTGGATTCGGCCAATCAGAGATCGTCTCTGCGAAATTCTGCTACGGAAAAAAATACTGGCGTCGGCCAATCAGAGAGCGTCTCCGCGAAATGCGGCTACAGAAATTATTGACGCTGCTGCCTAGACCGCTTCAAATCGCGCCCGGATTCCAAAATAATAGTCATATTTCAACGCACAACGCGTTACGCACTGATTGGCTGCGACGGATACAGCGATCAAACCGTGACGCGCACTCAGAGCGCTATCGCGTCTAGCCCGGGCCGAGAAATACAAAAAATAAAAATAAAGTGAGTCACTTCCTGTTCAAGAAAACGAGTATTTTTTATTTTATATAATAACGTTATATTGTGCATTGGAAACACAAACATACTTAAAATGAGTAAATATTATTAATTTTAAACATGTTTATATTATTTATAGGGCTATAAAACTAAAAACTAAAAAATTATTTTTCTTGTTCTCTCATATAACCAGGGCAGGGCCTGAGGGGGGGCGGCGCCCGAGCGCCCCTAGTGGCGAGCCGCCACTGGTGTTTAAATATAGCCTGTTATGTAATATTGACTGCCATATCCTTTTGATGTTCTGAACTGTATTCTTTTCTTTGAAAGATGTTTTTGAAAAAGTTGTACAGTATACACGACAGCCATAAGTGGGAGTGTTGAAGTTATGTGTTATATATGGATGCATGTAACTGCTTAACTGTTTCCACAAGAGGGCACTATAGGCGTAGCTATTGAAGCTGACGCCAGGTAAGAGGTATAAAAGGAGATGTTGCCTCCCCCTCTGTCTCTTCCTCCGTCGCCTCTCACAAGGAGAAGGTCTCGTGTACTGATGTGTGCAATGTGAATAATAAACCACGCCAAAGGCTAAAGAGAGGAACCTTGTCGTTATGGCCAAATTATTGTCGCTCCATAGGTGACTCTGTCAACAGTACCCATTCTGCAATCTGTTAATAAAGTTTTCAATCAATCAATCAATCAGACAAATGTATAGAAAAGCTTTTATTATAACCATATAACAAAAAATGATATTATTGTTTATGAAAATGTTTTAGCCCTATGCTTGACTATTATTTTAGGCATGGCAACAAATAAAATAATAATAATAAAATTAATAAATAAAATATTAAGTAAATAAATAGGCTACACGTCAGGGGCGGGGCTAGGGGTGGCTACTTGGGCTCAAGCCCCGAATGTTTTCTGAAAAGCCCTGAATCTATTAAAAAAAAATATATATATATATATATATATATATATATATATATAATTTCTTTTTTTTTCTTTTTTTTACAATTAATCATTGTTACATGAAAATATGTTTGCACCAGATTTAGCAGAAGCTAATTTCCATCTGTAGTCTATCCAGCTGCTAACTGTATTTGAGTGAGTTAAGTCTTGGTGTTATGGTAGACTCAGACCTAAGCTTTAAATCACAATCAACAAGTTGACAAAAACATAATTCTTCCACCTTAGAAACATAGCTTTTGAGATCTCAGACCCATCCCCAGTGATAACACAGCTAGGCTGCCGGCATGTCTTTATGAATGGAAATATCGAATAAAAGAAACAACGATGAAAACCCGACTATACTCGGGGGTCCTGGCGCTCAACGTTCGGCGAGTTAACCCTAGATCTTAGATCCTAATATGAAAAACGATGTGATTTAATGTTCTATGTCTTACCTTGACTTTGACTATTTTACTGCTATCTATTTTATGCTTTATGCCTGCACTTTATGCATTGCTCTTGATCTGCCAATGTTGTGCTCATTTTCTTTTTGTACTGCTGTGAAGCACTTTGAGCTGCAATTCTTGGTGCTATACAAACACAGTGTATTATTATTATTATTATTATTATTATTATTATTATTATTATTATTATTATTATTATTATTATTATTATTATTATTATTATTATTATTATTATTATTATTATTATTATTATTATTATTATTATTATTATTATTATTATTATTATTATTATTATTATTATTATTATTATTATTATTATTATTATTATTATTATTATTATTATTATTATTATAATACATTATTATAGTTTGCTTCATTAATTAAAGGGTGTGAATTTAAGTGTTCTCTAGTGCCTTTTGTCTGCTTTAAGGTGGTGGTATAAGTTAAAGGTTGTGGTGTCGAAGTAAAAAAAATCCGTGCCCGCTAACGCGGGCACCTATCTGGGCTAAGCCCCGGATCTCCTACAATCATAAATCCGCCCCTGCTACACGTCTCTCTTTTTGTGTTACAAATTGTGCTCACCGATATGAACATAGGCCTCTTTACTTACTTAAAAAAGGAAAAAGGAAATATGTTTATGGTATTCCATCATGCCATGTGTGTTTTTTATATATAATGCTCATGATTATTGCTGAAGTCTGAGTCATACAATACCCACTGGCTTTCATAACCTAACAGACTAACTTGACTAAAAAGACTAAAAAGTGTATGAGTTTTAAGAGTTTAAGAGACAGCACTCACTGTATCTCTCTCAAACAAAGCTCCATGTTCTCCAGTAATATCTCCATAATCTGAGTTTGCAATGCATGTGTCGTGTGAGGTACAGACCAATTTTAATTGACAGTCGATTCTGCCAATTACGTCACACCGCTTGCACCCACCTCCTGCTGTTCTTACCACCAATCGGCAATCGCTTATTCGTTTTTTACTTCCGGGAAGTCCGCCATTGACTTACACATGCGAGCGAACCACAACAAACTTACCATAGCTAATCAAATTAGCTCCCTGCGCTCCGCAGGAGTACTAAACGAGGCATAATGATTTTACTGCAACGAATGTTATAATAAAAGCTTTTCTATACATTTGTCTGATTGAAAACTTTATGAACAGATTGCAGAATGGGTACAATTCAGTACGGGCTCTCTGAGCAAAGAAAGGAAGTGAGAGATATGAATGAGTAATGCTTGCTATGGTCGGGTAAATAATATGCTGATGTTATTGAACGTGTAACTATATAACGTTAATGCCACAAAACGAATGCCTTTGTTAATCATAAGTAACTTTGATGCAGTAGCGTGTGGGGGCGGGGTTGTGCACGTCGCTTGACTGAAACTTTTTTCAAAGTTTGAACGTGTGGACCAGATTGACGCAACACAAATTGACGGATATTTATCGGCCACTGCCATCGGCAAATTTGAGCTTATCGGTCGATAGGCTGATGGCAGTCAACAAGGCACTTATCGGCCGATACCGATACCCGACCGATATATCGGTGCACCCCTAACCAGAACTGTTGTACCGGGTGAATTGGCTGTTCCATTAAGGACAAGTACATTTAGCAAATCAGCCCTCTTCGTGAGAGCTGCCAAGACCTGGAACTCCATTCCAAGTTACATGCCGCCTGGGCATAACACCGGATCACCTGAGGCCAAGGGCTTGCTCTACGAGGGCATGATGAGACTGAGTCAGAGTTAATCCAACCGTGGAAACTTTTTAGAGCTACTATGTACATTGTTTTCAAAGCATGATGAGATCCAAATTACGGAAAACGTTTCCTTCATTGCCGTCGGCACCGCAACTTGTGAACGGTCTTTCCCAATGAGGCGCATCCGAAACTGGCTAAGAAGAACAACAATATGCGCCAGGAGAGACAGTCAACTCTGAGTCTGCTTCACATTGAAAGTGATCTCACAGACAAACTTAAAGCAGAAAAGATCATTGATGCGTGAAACGTTGAATTTTTTTTTGTTGCATTAAGGTAAGACAATGGTTAATCATATTGGATGCCTTCATTTGAACAATTAATTTGCGCGATATGAAATGAGTGGGGCTCGCTGTAGTAGCCTAGTGGGTGTGTGTATTGTATGAAATAAGAACCTGGACAGCACCGTTTGCGTGCACCGTTTGCGTGCAAGCAAAAAAGAAAAGGGAACAATTTTGCGAGTCCTATCCCATCTATAGCCTACCCTAATGTCCAGCTCACCCGCCGCCTATGGTGCTGGTACAACCTGTCCCTAGGAGTGGAGAAGCAGACAGAGGGAGTTAGACAAGGAAACATATATGCTTATTACATGGCGTTTTCACATTCGCCGAAATGCTTGCTTGTGATTGGTCAATAGCCCCCCGACAGCGGTCATTATTTTTCAATAATGACCGCTGTTTTTTCAATAATGACCGCAGAGCGCAGCTGTTCGCAATCAAGCCCACTGACACACACTGTTTCAGTGCAATTAGACACTGCCGGTGGTCTGCTGCCGGCGATGACAGGGGGCGGAGCGACGAGCGGAGCCAGAACACAGCGGAGGCTGCCCGCGATAATAATAATCACTTTATTTGGGCTGACAGAGCCACAGAACAACTGCGATTTGTCAAATGAATTAGGTATATTGTTAGTAAGTTAGCCATGTAATAAGCGGGATAATGTATAGCTTTACTCGGTCATTGTCGCAAAATAATTGACCTTCACTGACGTTTAAAACACCTCGCCGAAGCGGCTCGGTATTTTAAACTACGTGTCGGTCAATTATTTTGCGACAATGACCTCGTAGCTATACATTATCCCTTACATAATGTGCAGGCAGCTCTCTCACTGCACAGGTGACACCAATTGGGCTAACGACCCACCCACTCCACCATGCTCTCTAAGGCCCCGTTTAGACAAGCGTTTTGTGAACAGAAACCGCAAAAGTCATCTTGCGGTTTCACTTTAAATTTTACGTTTAGACGAGCGTTTTGGGATGGAATTCTGCGTGCAGACGACGCTGTAACGACTCGGGACGACGGAGCCCCACTGTCACACGATTGGCGCATATGTCACATGACGTGCTGTGAAGACCCGCCCTACTCTGCCTCTGATTCGCAGACTGTGGATGGGGAATGTGATTGCACCAAAGCAGAGCCACTCACGCCGCGGGACAGATTCTTGTGTATTTAACCGTTTCACTGCCACACGACAGCCGGTTGTGTGATAGTAAGGGTTAACCTTCTGTCGTGTGGCAGTGAAAGGGTTCAAATTACTGCCAATGTAGCCTTCAGGTGATCTCCGTTGATATAAGTCAGACATACTTGCTTTGTTTACGTCTCGGCTACTGGCGCATACCTGCTACCTGTGACGTAAGCAGTACGCGCGACCAGAGCCGTGACAACCCTTTCGTCATCGTTTTAACAGATTTATACGTTTTGATAGTTTAGACGAGATCGCAAAGCTTTTGCGTTTCTAGGAATTCCACCCCGGAAGGTAGTCTCACTTTTTTGCGGTTTCACCCCGTAAAAACGCCGTTTCCGTATAAACGAAAGGCACATCCGCAAAAATATTTTTGCGGATTCACCTGCTAGCGTTTCCGTCTAAACGGGGCCTTAAGTCAGCAGACTCACCCATTTGCAGGTAGAGTGGGGGGGTTGTCACACAAGGTCACTGATTAATACAATTCTGTACCAAAAGAAATGTGTGACCATGGAAAATGGAAAAGTTGAGTCTAGAGAACCAGGAAACAGAACATTTGAGCATTTATTAGCAATGCAAATGGGGGGCAATGGTGCCATGGAGCACAAGGCCGGGGACACACAGGACGAAACAGCGGCGCAAAGCATCAATTCATGAGGCCGGGGACACACAGGACTCAGTAGCGCCGCAAAGCGTCAATTCATGAGGCCGGGGACACACAGGACGAAGCAGCGCCGTGAAGCGAGCAGGAGTCTGGCTGTTCACACCAGAAGCCATTTCTCCGTGCCGGTCAACAAGAGATTCTGCTCCTCGGCTCCAGACACGTGTATAGGCGCTCGCTGTGATAATAGACCAGACACCGCTACATGACTTTGACTTGAAATTGACTAACAAAGGGACTAAATAACAAAGGTGCCTCCTGGGAATGTAGTCTTTCATCAAATGGCTGAGAAATATATTTGATTCTTTCAAGCCCTGAATCTCAGATTTGGTCAGAGTGTTATCAGCATGTTTCATAGGACATTGATTGAAAAGTATCGGCTTGATCTGTACAAGTTATGCCTTGTTTTGAAGGTATGAACCTGTACTTTCATATTATGTAAATCTTTTTATTGAAAATCCACAGAAAGGCCCCACAAAGGGGGGGGGGGGTGTCAGAATGCCCAGACCCCAAGTCTCCACTCTCACTGTTACCGGCACTTACACCAGCTCTGTCTTCACAGGATCCCCACCGGCGTCATTCGGCAGGTGAAGCCAGGTGTGTGTTTGCTAAGGATTAATCCAGTAAGGCACACACAGCCACATTTGCCCACAACTTCACAATATCAGCTGGCAACACACAAGTAAAAAAGGTACTTACTCCCATACAGTTTGTTTTGATTTTAAATCCAACATCTTCAAAAATATTAGTTTTCTTTCTAAAAGACCAAGTGATGAAATGCACTACCTCTCACACAGAATATCATCATTGTCATCAACATTGTTTATCGACTTCTCAAAAGCGTTTGATACGGTAGACCATGACATT
Source organism: Notolepis coatsorum (assembly GCF_963971535.1). NCBI lineage: Eukaryota > Metazoa > Chordata > Actinopteri > Aulopiformes > Paralepididae > Notolepis > Notolepis coatsorum. Next base: position 208,160,350 of record NC_140165.1, read on the forward strand.
TTGAGGCATAGGTTAATTGGTGTAGGGTTGTCTGACTCCGCTGTTGGCTGGTTCTGTAACTATCTCTCTGACAGGACCCAATATTTAAAAGTTGATGGTTGTACCTCCAATGTCCTGTCTGTCCTCAAGGGGTTGCCACAGGGCTCTGTGTTCGGCCCCTTGTTGGTCACAATTTATATAAATTACTTAGGTAAGGATGTACCCAATGCAAATGTTCATTACTATGCGGATGACACTGTAATCTATTGTTGTGCAGGAACTTTGTCTCAAGTTGTTGAGTATTTACAGACTGCTTTTAAACAAATAGAGACCCAACTTCTGCAGGTAAGACTAGTACTACATGCTGGTAAAAGCTAAATCATGGTGTTCTCAAAATCGAAAGTGAAAACCCATTCCCTGTCTGCTGTAACTACGTCTCAGGGAATTGCTCTTGAAATTGTTTCTACTTTCAAATACCTTGTAATTATTCTGGATGACAACTTGTCTTTTAAGCCACATATTGAAAACCTGGCTAAGAAGCTGAAGGTAAGGTTGGGTTTCTATTTTAGAAACAAGGCTTGTTTTTTCTTTAATTGTAAAAAGAGGCTTGTTGCTGCTACCTTTTTACCGGTACTCGATTATGGTGACGTGTTGTATATGAATGCCATACCTCGTTGCTTATGCTGAATGCCACTTATCATGGTGCGTTAACTCTTTCTCTGCCAGGCTGGGAATGGGATATGGCTATGTGCTGCCACGCATTAAACCAATGGAGTCGCTCACCGTGTTTGCAGGGCTATAACTATTTAAATATTATAGCTATATATGCAATACTATGGCCCATTTGACATAGAGTATCTATCGTTCACGATGTGAAAGGAATATTGTTTATACCGTGGTGAATATAAGTATGGTTTTAGAGTGGTCTGGGGTAATTCCTGGGAGGCTAGTAATAGGCCTAGACGTGTATTATATATTATCCATTGGCATTTCATCCCTATACACGCTACAATAAAAAATTCAAATGCATATGATCGGTATATTATGTGGGGAGGGGGGGGGGGTCGTTTCTGATTAATTGATTGTCAATAACGGCATTTGTTAGTACAACAGCATGCGCCGATCAGGGCGATGGCTATGAAAACAATGCACAAGCAAGCTGAAATTGACGTTAAATTGTTCTTACCTGTGGCCGATGAGACTCCAAAAAGAATATTCCAATTATTTGATTCAGATTCAGATTCAGATTCAGAGTTTTTATTTGCCACATGGAATCATACAATCAGAGTTTCTTCATTACACAATCATAAATAACATTCCATGGACAAAAGGAGCAGGAAGAAGAATAAATCTTATAGTTACCTGCCCCTTTATTGATTTATTGAGATGATTGCCATCTGCTAGATCGTATGTCCATTTGGCCCACGCCATAAACCCCAACAGCATAATGAATCTGGCGATTCAATGCAACCGTGTATACCCCTCGGTCCACGTTACTCAAAAACTCCGCCCGGAGGAATTTCAATGATACACAGAGTCATACACAGAGTCAGAAAGGAAGTGCGACATTGGCCGCATTCCAACAGGCGGCGGTATTGGACCGTTGCGATCTCAGACACATTGCCACACAGTACCACAGCCTACCTGGATTATTTATGAATGGAAATAGCGAATAAAAGAAATAACGATCCAATAACGAGTATACTCGTTGTTGGCGTCCAACGTTTGGCGGCCTATAACGAGTATACTCGTCGTTGGCGGTGAATGAGTTAAGATGCATTACTGGCTGGGCGGCTAGGTGGCGCAGTGGGCAAGGCGCTCGCCACCAACGCAGGAGATGCTGGGTTCGAGCCCAGCTCTCGGCGTTGCTACCAGCTTGGCTGGTCGTTCATACTAATACAATTGGCAGTATTAGGGGGTGGGAAGCTGGTGGGTGGGGATCTGACGTTGTGGACAGCGACTCCTACAGGTCGGTTGGTGCGCCTGCGCAGTAGAATCAGGAAGCGACGGGGGCGGCGTGTTCCTCCCACGCAGACCCTCGCCGCTGAGAGATCGCGCTGTGCAGGTGAAAAGATGCGACGGCTGCCTCCTCGTTTACCGGAGGGGACATGTGATGCAAGGCTTCGTCCACATTGCAGCCGGCTTGTGGGAGGCATGGCCTAACAGCGTTCGAGACAGGGGAGGGTAGAATTGGACAATACGAAATTGGGGAAGGGAGAAAAATAGAAAATGGGGAGAAAAAGTAGATAAATAAAAAATTCATTACTGGCTGTAGATCTCTCACTCATCTCTGCATTTTGTACAAGAAGGTAGGTTGGCTGTCCCTGCCTGCCCATAGGCTTCATCATTGGTACATCTTCCTCTATAAAGCATTACTTGGACTGTTAACTCTATATATCTGCACACACCTTACTGTTGCGTCAAACTCTTCCTACAGCTTGCGTTCTCAGGACTTTCTATCCACCTCAGTCCCACAAGTTCGCACTGAGTTTGGGAAGAGGGCTTTTGTGTACTCTGCTCCGTTTACCTGGAATGGACTTCAAAAATATCTTAAACTCCGCTTTTATTACTTTGCACAGTTTTAAAACACTAATTACTGACCTTTTAATGACCGATGTGGGAGTCTGCCAATGCTTCTCAGGTTAAGCATTTGCTCTCCCGGGCGGCTGCTTGCTCTTTTTATCTTTATCATTTACCCTCCTGTATGGTTGTTTGTTGTTGTTTTATGTCAGGTGTTGGTCGAAAAAAAAGGGCTATTTGAGCTCAAGCTTCTTACCTGGTGAAATAAAGGTGAAATAAATAAAAAATAAAATTCCCATTAGTTTGTGGTAAAAATTTCTATGTGTCCGTGTGTCTTGTGGGCGATAACAGACTTGTCTTCTCCTAGGACGTGTCTTGTCTCCTCCCTCTCCCCAAACGCCCAGTTTATTGTGTTCCCCCTCCCCTCTCCTGGGTATAAATAAGGTCAGTTTTCTGTGAATTGCTCTCTTCTTCCAGATTCCAATAGCAAGTTGTTTGGTGATGAGCCATTCCAGTGGCATTGTTTCAGTAAGAGCCAAGGTATGGCAATTAGGGAGGGTGGGGATCTTTTTGTCAAATAGTTGCGCAATAGTCACTTTTGGTGAGTTGTTTCTATACAATTCACTTATATTACATTTAGGTATGACACAGGACTACACAAGCATTTTTTTAATAGAAATGTGTCAACAGACTAAAGCAGGGAACCACAATATTTTGCATACAAATTATGCAGAATGTAATATCATAACTGTCTATTATTTTTCTTGCAATTGAGCCTATTTTCCTTAGGTACGGTTTTGAGGTGTGTGTTCAACAGAATGTAGTATCAAAAACACGTTCACAAAAAGTATGGGTTACTGAATGCTGAACTGCACTGTTATAATCACTAAGCCATTGTAAGACATTACCTGTGTCCCTGTATCACTTGTCTCTGCTGCCCTTTGATTAAAAAACGTGTGTATGTCCATTTTCCTTTTTTCTTTTTGGCATATTTGAGTTAGTCACCTATAGTAAAAGTCACCTAGTAAAAGTGAGATAATTGACTATATCAAAACATGCTAGGGCTGTACCGAATAGTTCGAAGCTTCGTTCATAATGTTGACATTCAAAATCTAAATCAACATAAAAAAAATGTAATTATACATTTAAATTATTATGATTTTTTTTAAGATTTTAAATTTTAAATTTGCCAAGGTATGGCGAGTGCCATACCTTGCCATAGCAAAACGATGCCCCTGAGCCATTCAAGCCATATATCTCTGAGTAAATTGTATTTGATATTTTTGAGTTAATAAATTGTATTAACCGGATCCACCGACTGAGTAAGTTATTCCGGCTTTAATCTGCCATATTCATTCACAGTCTGCAACATCTGCCTGCACATCACATTTGTTTGCAGTGGTTCTGGACTTAGTCTGAGCTATAGCCTATCTGCCTTTGGCTTAAACCTGTGGCTGGAGCATTGAGAAATGCATCTTATTTGTCATCATACTGCCTCACATTTGTCGGAATGTGTTTGAAAATGGCTGTCCTATCTCAGATGGCCGTGATGGAGAAGGGGGGGGGGGACTAAGCCCATTATCAGATCCATTATCAGAGAGAGAGCACAATGGAACATTATGCCGCCCGTTTCAATGTATGGATCCGTTCTCACCCTGCCTCTTCTTCCTATTTCCCTGTTGATGTGTGAGAGGTGGCCCTCTCATGAGAGCAAAACAAATAAAGTGAGAAACAATTCACTCCTGATGTGGCAGTTGCAAAATTGGACCTGGTGCATAAAATGGCAGCCTCCTGGTTCATTGCCTTGGTTTCTTCATACAGTACCTATCCAACAACGTCAGTGTTTGCTCTCGCAAGTTCAGACTGAAAGGTGGAATCCAGAGGAAGGTGTGGATGGCATTTCGTTGGAGGAGGACCTACTGTAACCGCGTTAGGAGGCGTCAATGCCGTCCCGGCGTCCTATCCTTGGAAGAATTGGCAGCATAGTGCTGACTCCCTGCTGTCAAATGATGAGAACTGGTAACTTTGTAACGCTAACAGGTACCAGAAATAGTAATTACTCTTAGTGTTAGGTCACCTGGCGATTCACAAGTGTTAACATTAAATGCCCAGGTAGAGAAATGACCATAAAGGGAAGACTGAAGACATAATTTGATGCACTAACAAAATAACACAAAAATTTAAGCATCCTGCTTTCAGTTCAAATTCAATAGCGATCTACAGGAATGGCATTTATGTTTTCCCCATAAGTAGGCGTGACCACGAGAAGAGCCAAGCAGTGGCGGTTGGTCCATAGAGGGCGCTAGGGCGCCACCTCCCCTGGTGGAAAGAAGAAGAAAGAATTATTTGCGTGTCCCCCGGCCCCTAGCCCCCTCCACTCTCTGTTCATGGGTGCTATCCCTCAGCTCCACCGTCAGTGCGCAACTCACAGGGAAAAATGCAACTACATTTATCAGCGCCATCAAATACAATATCCGAGGGCGCTTTCCTCTAGCGCTCGAAGTAGTCACTCTATTGGCTTGAGAGTGGCATGTGACGTCCCGAATCACCTCGAGGGGAATACGCTCGCCTTATACTAGTTGTCGGAAATTGATAATAATCACACCTTTATTTACCCACACTGTAAGAAATAAAAGCTGCAAGAAAACGGTAAATGTCTGGCATCAATGGTTTCCAAATACTTACGGTCAAATTACAGTAAAATCAAATACATTTACAGATTACAACCTTTATTTAATGGTTAATATTTTGATAAAAGGTCATTTACTGTATGTTTATGGTATTTACACTTAAAGTAAAAAACAAAGGTAATCTGTAAAATAATACAGTGAATTTCCTGTGAAAAAACATTTATTTTTACAATGCAGGCAAGCAAGTAAGAACAAATTCTTATTTGATTTATTGTGAAAAGTATGCATAATGTTGTGTTTTTGGGGGGGAAACTCCGCATATATCGGTATCGGTTGATATCGGTATCGGAAATTAAGAGTTGGACAATATCACAATGATCATTATGATCGACTGGAATAAAAAAAATAAGTTTACAATTTACATACTGTAGCTGTCCCTTTGTTCATTAATGTTACCTAAATACCATAAGTGAATTGTATAGAAACAACTCACCAAAATTTACTATTGCACGCCCCCTCCCCCGACCCGCTGCACCCTTCCTACTACTCGTAGCACCGGCCGCCACTGGAGCCAAGGTACCTGGATGGTAACAACCATCGGCGTATTTAGACCACTATCAGTAGGGCACGTGCCCTACTGATGATCATCTGTGCCCCACTGATAAAAAAAAATAAAAAAATATTTCTTTAATTTTTTTTTACAAATGTTTTTTATTTCCCCTTTTTTAACATGATCAAATGATCATTTAACATGATCAAATAATTATTATAATATTTTTTACTTCACTTTGAAATATTATAGTGGAATATTTTGCAATGTTGTCGCATTTATCTTGTTGAAATCCTCCAACAGGCTCTTTTTTGTAAGTTGACTGGTTTGCACACCAATAATACAGTGCACTAATAGAATAGTAGAATAGATAGTCAAATTATGCAATAGAATGGCCAGAGTAAAATAGTGCTACAGTACAATCAACAGCGGGGTGTATTAGAAGGCTATGGTGAAGAGGTACGTTTTTAGCTTATTTCTGAAAATATTAAGAGATCTAGCTTCCCTAATGTCCATAGGTAGTGTGTTCCATAACTTTGGTGCATAGTTAGCAAAGGCTGCATCCCCGATTTTCTTTAGACTGTGGCTTGGAACCTTCAATAGTAGATGATCGCAATGTTTATACTTTGTATATAAGGAGGAGGACCTTGAAATCAATTCTAAATGTTACCGGAAGCCAGTGTAGGTTATTTACTTGTAACTTTGGGTTTGATCCAAGGAGTAAGTTGCCCCATATTGCTCTGTAACATTTCTCTTTTTGTTATAGGGCCGACTAGTAGGATTTCAGTTTTGCCCTCATTTAATTTTAGGAAGTTGTTCGTCATCCATTTGTTTATTGCCAGGCCCGGACTGGCCATCGGGAGCACCGGGAGTTTTCCCGGTGGCCTGGCCTGCACAGATTTAAAAAATAATATATAAAAAAAAAAAAAAAAAAAAATATTATTATTATTATTTTTTTTTGCCAGGCCATTGTTTCTAGTTGTGGCGGCGGCGCGGCGCGATAGTTAGATAACCTAGGTGGGTGGGGAACAACCAGGATTTCACTGTCTGCGACAGAGTTGGAGAACTATCTGACTCTCTCCCTCACGCGGATCACACACACACACAATGGAGCCGTGCTGCCGCTTGTGATTGGTGGAGGCGGGACCAGGCGATACAACTGATTGACAGTGGAGGCGGCGAATGGAATGGCAGACGGCACTCAGATGCAGAATAACAGCCAGGCAGTGAGCCAGGTAGTGAGGGACTCGGGAGAGATACAGTAGAGCGAAAGTCAATTAACGTTGATGTCAAGATGGACAGTGGAAGAAAGAGAAAGGGTGGAGGAGAGAGGGATAAAACAAAGAAAAAGAAAGGCCCTTACAGGAGAGAGTGGTTAACTGTATTATAATAGTAAATAGAAAAATATGTTGTGCTCTTGCTTTTTTCTTTTTGAAGGTGGAGAGAGTACCATTGCTAGTGCCACAACAGTTTTATTTGAGGTCCATAACAGTACATTGTACTAAGCAATTGTTGGCTCATTAGTTTGTGATTCACATGCACTAAAATTCACCAGAATGCAGGAAATTAAGTCTTTGTAACAAAAAATGTCCTGGTGGGGGACCCCCAGACCCCCGCTTAAAAAGTGGCCTGATTGGGGCTATATTTCGCGCTATATCTCCCGGTATGAATTATTTCCCCAGTCCGGCCCTGTTTATTGCTAAGAGACAGGCGGAAATGGAGTTTATAGCTGTGTGATAATTTGGTTCAGCGGAGATGTACAATTGTGTGTAATCTGCGTAACTATGGAAACATACATTGTGCTTTCTAATGATGTCTCCTCAATGTTCAATGTTCAATGCAATGTTCAATGCAAGTAAAGCACTTTAAACTTTAAGTATGACTAAATGCTTTCTTGACTATATATATAGTAACTGTTCCAAAATGCATAGATTTCTATGTATTTTAGGGGTTTGGGGGGCTAGCTCTTTTTAATATAAATGTCAGATTGTTTTATTTATTTCATAGATTTCTATGCATTTCAGGAGTTTGGGGGGCTGGCTCCCCCAAATAATTAAATAACATAACCCTAACCTAACCCTAAAACCGAAATAAAGTTTTAAAAAAATAGTTACAAAATCCACCCATTTTCGCCCACAAACCGGCCAAAACCGGCCAAATTTTTTCGCATCTGATTTGTCACATCCTGCAAGTATCCATTTGATTGACACAGCGTAGGCCCTCTATTACACCAAACTCCTATAATCTGGCCATTATACACTAAATGACACCTATGAGGTATCATACCCTCAACTCAAGGTCCTTGTAAAAAAAAAAGGTCTACACTGTAAAAAGTAACCAGCATTTCACAACATTTAACAGTATTATCTTACAGTAACATATTGTAATTAAGGCCTCCTGTAATATCCCAACAAATACATGTAAAAAAGACAGTATCTTTTGATTTCACATTATATTATTCTTATTTCACAATAAAATACCGCAATCAAAATCCTCTGTAATATCACATCAGATGTTGTAATCTCACAATAGCATACCAACATATCACATTATATTATTCTTATTTCACAATAAGATACCGCAATCAAAATCCTCTGTAATATCACATCAGATGTTGTAATATCACAGTAGCATATGAATATTTCACATAATTTATTTATTATTTCACAATAAAATATTGCAATCAAAATCCTCTGTAATATCACATCAGATGTTGTAATCTCACAGTAGCATATCAACATATCACATTATATTATTCTTATTTCACAATAAGATATTGCAATTTTATACAAAACAAGACGAAAGTGTTTCTCTGTAATATCACATCAGATGTTGTAATCTCACAATAGCATATCAATTTATCACATTATATTATTCTTATTTCACAATCAAATATTGTAATTTTATACAAAACAAGACGAAAGTCTTTCTCTGTAATATCACATCAGATGTTGTAATCTCACAATAGCATATCAACATATCACATTATATTATTCTTATTTCACAATAAGATACCGCAATCAAAATCCTCTGTAATATCACATCAGATGTTGTAATCTCACAGTAGCATATGAATATTTCACATAATTTATTTATTATTTCACAATAAAATATTGCAATCAAAATCCTCTGTAATATCACATCAGATGTTGTAATCTCACAGTAGCATATCAACATATCACATTATATTATTCTTATTTCACAATAAGATATTGTAATTTCATACAAAACAAGACGAAAGTGTTTCTCTGTAATATCACATCAGATGTTGTAATCTCACAATAGCATATCAATTTATCACATTATATTATTCTTATTTCACAATAAAATATTGTAATTTTATACAAAACAAGATGAAAGTCTTTCTCTGTAATATCACATCAGATGTTGTAATCTCACAATAGCATATCAATTTATCACATTATATTATTCTTATTTCACAATAAAATATTGTAATTTTATACAAAACAAGACGAAAGTCTTTCTCTGTAATATCACATCAGATGTTGTAATCTCACAATAGCATATCAACATATCACATTATATTATTCTTATTTCACAATAAGATACCGCAATCAAAATCCTCTGTAATATCACATCAGATGTTGTAATCTCACAGTAGCATATGAATATTTCACATAATTTATTTATTATTTCACAATAAAATATTGCAATCAAAATCCTCTGTAATATCACATAACATTTTTTTATCTCACAGTAGCATATGAATATTTCACATAATTTATTTATTATTTCACAATAATATATTGTAATTTTATTAAAAAAAACAAGACAAAAGTCTTTCTCTGTCATATCACATCAGATGTTGTAATCTCACAATAGCATATCAACATATCACATTATATTATTCTTATTTCACAATAAGGTGTTATAAGTGGTTGCTAGGGTGTTTCTCGGTGGTTGCTGTTATGGGTGATTGCTATGGTGTTTCTAGGTGGTTGCTAGGGTGTTATAAGTGGTTGCTAGGGTGTTTCTATGGTTGCTAGGGTGTTATAAGTGGTTGCTAGGGTGTTTCTAGGTGGTTGCTAGGGTGTTTCTAGGTGGTTGCTAGGGTGTTTCTATGGTTGCTAGGGTGTTATAAGTGGTTGCTAGGGTGTTTCTAGGTGGTTGCTAGGGTGTTTCTAGGTGGTTGCTAGGGTGTTATGGGTGGTTGCTAGGGTGTTTCTAGGTGGTTGCTAGGGTGTTATAAGTGGTTGCTAGGGTGTTTCTAGGTGGTTGCTAGGGTGTTTCTAGGTGGTTGCTAGGGTGTTATGGGTGGTTGCTAGGGTGTTTCTAGGTGGTTGCTAAGGTGTTATAAGTGGTTGCTAGGGTGTTTCTATGGTTGCTAGGGTGTTATAAGTGGTTGCTAGGGTGTTTCTAGGTGGTTGCTAGGGTGTTATAGCTGGTTGCTAGGGTGTTTCTAGGTGGTTGCTAGGGTGTTTCTATGGTTGCTAGGGTGTTATAAGTGGTTGCTAGGGTGTTTCTAGGTGGTTGCTAGGGTGTTTCTAGGTGGTTGCTAGGGTGTTATGGGCGGTTGCTAGGGTGTTTCTAGGTGGTTGCTAGGGTGTTATAAGTGGTTGCTAGGGTGTTTCTAGGTGGTTGCTAGGGTGTTTCTAGGTGGTTGCTAGGGTGTTATGGGTGGTTGCTTGGGTGTTTCTAGGTGGTTGCTAGGGTGTTATAAGTGGTTGCTAGGGTGTTTCTATGGTTGCTAGGGTGTTATAAGTGGTCACATTATATTATTCTTATTTCACAATAAGGTGTTATAAGTGGTTGCTAGGGTGTTTCTAGGTGGTTGCTGTTATGGGTGGTTGCTAGGGTGTTTCTAGGTGGTTGCTAGGGTGTTATAAGTGGTTGCTAGGGTGTTTCTATGGTTGCTAGGGTGTTATAAGTGGTTGCTAGGGTGTTTCTAGGTGGTTGCTAGGGTGTTATAGCTGGTTGCTAGGGTGTTTCTAGGTGGTTGCTAGGGTGTTTCTATGGTTGCTAGGGTGTTATAAGTGGTTGCTAGGGTGTTTCTAGGTGGTTGCTAGGGTGTTTCTAGGTGGTTGCTAGGGTGTTATGGGTGGTTGCTAGGGTGTTTCTAGGTGGTTGCTAGGGTGTTATAAGTGGTTGCTAGGGTGTTTCTAGGTGGTTGCTAGGGTGTTTCTAGGTGGTTGCTAGGGTGTTATGGGTGGTTGCTAGGGTGTTTCTAGGTGGTTGCTAGGGTGTTATAAGTGGTTGCTAGGGTGTTTCTATGGTTGCTAGGGTGTTATAAGTGGTTGCTAGGGTGTTTCTAGGTGGTTGCTAGGGTGTTATAGCTGGTTGCTAGGGTGTTTCTAGGTGGTTGCTAGGGTGTTTCTATGGTTGCTAGGGTGTTATAAGTGGTTGCTAGGGTGTTTCTAGGTGGTTGCTAGGGTGTTTCTAGGTGGTTGCTAGGGTGTTATGGGTGGTTGCTAGGGTGTTTCTAGGTGGTTGCTAGGGTGTTATAAGTGGTTGCTAGGGTGTTTCTAGGTGGTTGCTAGGGTGTTTCTAGGTGGTTGCTAGGGTGTTATGGGTGGTTGCTTGGGTGTTTTTAGGTGGTTGCTAGGGTGTTATAAGTGGTTGCTAGGGTGTTTCTAGGTGGTTGCTAGGGTGTTATAAGTGGTTGCTAGGGTGTTTCTAGGTGGTTGCTAGGGTGTTATATATGGTAACTAGGGTGTTTCTAGGTGGTTGCTAGGGTGTTATAAGTGGTTGCTAGGGTGTTTCTAGGTGGTTGCTAGGGTGTTATAAGTGGTTGCTAGGGTGTTTCTAGGTGGTTGCTAGGGTGTTATATATGGTTGCTAGGTTGTTTCTAGGTGGTTGCTAGGGTGTTATAAGTGGTTGCTAGGGTGTTTCTATGGTTGCTAGGGTGTTATAAGTGGTTGCTAGGGTGTTTCTAGGTGGTTGCTAGGGTGTTATGGGTGGTTGCTAGGGTGTTTCTAGGTGGTTGCTAGGGTGTTATAAGTGGTTGCTAGGGTGTTTCTAGGTGGTTGCTAGGGTGTTTCTAGGTGGTTGCTAGGGTGTTATGGGTGGTTGCTAGGGTGTTTCTAGGTGGTTGCTAGGGTGTTATAAGTGGTTGCTAGGGTGTTTCTAGGTGGTTGCTAGGGTGTTATAAGTGGTTGCTAGGGTGTTTCTAGGTGGTTGCTATGGTGTTATAAGTGGTTGCTAGGGTGTTTCTAGGTGGTTGCTAGGGTGTTATAAGTGGTTGCTAGGGTGTTTCTAGGTGGTTGCTAGGGTGTTATATATGGTTGCTAGGTTGTTTCTAGGTGGTTGCTAGGGTGTTATATGTGGTTGCTAGGGTGTTTCTAGGTGGTTGCTAGGGTGTTATAAGTGGTTGCTAGGGTGTTTCTAGGTGGTTGCTAGGGTGTTATATGTGGTTGCTAGGGTGTTTCTAGGTGGTTGCTAGGGTGTTATAAGTGGTTGCTATGGTGTTTCTAGGTGGTTGCTAGGGTGTTATATGTGGTTGCTAGGGTGTTTCTAGGTGGTTGCTAGGGTGAAAAGCATGGTGAAGAGGTCGTGACCCGGGTGGGCGGGGTCTGCCATGATCTTCCTCGCCATCCTCAAGGCCCTGGAGGAATGTAGGGACTTGAGGGAGGGAAGGGGGCAGCCGATCACACTCTCCGCTGATCGTATCACCCGCTGCAGCCTTGTCCCTGACCGTGGCTGCAGGGAACCAGGTGATGATGGAGAGGGTGAGGATGGACTGGATGATGGCAGTGTAGAACTGGACCATCATAGTCCTCTGCAGCCTAAACTTCCCTAACAGGGGAGCCTATATCATTGGGACAGGTCTCTGCTCATCAGCAAGGAAAGGTACTGCTTTGGGGAGAAAGTATATCATCTATCACTACTGCCACTAGGTGTGGGAGGGTAATAATAATAATAATAATAATTTAGGACCTGCTCCGAGGTCATCATTTGGCACACATGCGAACCATGCATACAATGCGTATCTGCGATTAACCCATCCCGTCGTCCTTCCCCCCCAAGGGCAGCCGGGAGCAGACAGGCGCCACGTGAGCCGCGCCAGGGGACCAATCCAAGTGCTCCTGTCCGTCTTCGTCAAGGACGCCACAGCGTTAGCGATCTTGTTGTTGTGCATGTTTTTCCATTGGGTTTATCTTATCGGGGGGGGAAACCCTTGCGAGCACGGGGAGAACATGCAAACTCCACACAGAAAGGCCTGGGAGATACCCCACCTGGGTAACTGGCATCATGGAAACCTGGTCCCCAAGCGGGATTCGAACCCTGGACCTTCTTGCTGTGAGGCGACAGTGTTAACCACTACACCACCGTACACCACCGTGCCGCCGTGCGGGTAGTATTAGGAGAAGTGTGGGTGTGTGGGGAATTACTGCAAGTCGCCCTGGAGGGCAAGAAGGACCAGCTCACTACCCCTAGGTTAGTAAATCCTATAGGCCCCATCCACCACTCTGCTAAAGCTCCACTCTACTCCTGCACTAAAGTCAGGGATTCAGTTGGACTCAGATCTGCATGCTGCGTTCCCCCTACCTGGTGAACGTTCATAGGGATAATCCACCCTGCTCAACTTGAACATCCGGCGCAGTCATGAGCAGTCGCATTACAGAGAGCTCTCACCATCGATCCAAAACAACAAGGTTTTGTGCACATTTTCTCCTCCTCATAATATGGATTACGGATTTATACCTCAATTCATCAATGAAGCAACATCTAACAGAAGTGGAGAGAAGTGAAAACGGATTTAACGAGACCCACAGTGACTTCTACCTTCTCAATGGCTCTGAAAAGAAACATCTACACGTCGGAACGGCGGCTATACACACGCTACTAACAGCGAGCCCGGCACGTAAGAACTTACCCCCGAATGGCAGATTGGACCGTAGGACCATGATCATCCTGGTTCTACTACTTTCGGGAGACATTCATTTAAACCCAGGCCCGGTCTTGACCAGAACTCAGGCGAGAAGACTTGGTCTGGCAGCACAAGAAGCGAAGGTGGTTTCCATCGCGACCAACAACAACATCAACAACTCGACCCGTGGCAACATCCACTGCGCGGACGGCAACTGTTCCCCAATGACGCCGCAGCAGACGAGCACACGTGAGGCAGAGACGAGAGGAGGTGAACCGAGGGTCGAAACCATGACGACCAACTCGACGCGGGATTTAAACATCTCGACGCCCGATAGCCGGCTAGCTAGCAGAGCTAACAACGGAAACATCCAGGAACGAGTCCTTTGTTGTTCCAACACGGCGCGGGACCCGACACACCCCTCCCCCCTTCTTTGTTGTTCCAGCACGGAGCGGGACCCGACCACCCCCTCCCCCCTTCCCACCCTCAACAACAAAGCCCCCCAGCCCCACACAGAGGAACAGATCACAAACGAACAATACTTCGAACCTGCCAACATCAATGAAATAACCAACGCCAATGGACTGAACATTTTTCACATTAACATTAACAGCTTAAAAAACAAATTGGATGAAATCAAACAATTATTCATAAATGGTAAGGCAAACATACTGTGCTTCTCAGAAACTAAGCTTGACGATTCTGTAAAAGATCCAGAGATAGAGATTGAGAACTACTCAATAATTAGGAATGATAGAAACAAACATGGAGGTGGTGTCTGTATGTACATACACAAGGACACCAAATTCATCAACAGAAATGACCTGAATCATAAATCAATTGAAACTGTATGGGTGGAAATCCTATTCGAAAGGGCGAAATCCCTACTGGTTGGCACAGTCTACAGGCCGCCAGATCATAGTGACTTTTATGATACACTGGATGGGTGTTTAGCTGGAGTTGAGGATGTAGACAAAATTCTTATTGGAGACTGGAACACGGATATGCAACGAAAAGATGCACCCGTCTTCAAGTCATTCAGTAGGTTTTGTGATCTGCACGGCCTCAGCCAGCTAATCACCCAACCCACACGTGTATGTGAATCAACTCAGACTACCATTGACCTCATTCTGACCTCCGACAAGTCCAAGATCTCCAAGAAAGGGGTTATAGCATGCGGGTTAAGTGATCATTATATGATATTCTGTACCCGCAAAAAACTAAAACAAAAGGCTGGCTGCCACAAAACAGTCACATCTAGAGACCTCAAAACCTACTCTAGCGAGGCCTTTAACCTTGAACTGGAGAGCCTGGACTGGTCAGATGAACTCAATGGTACACTGGTTGAAGAAACATGGCTTGGTTTCAAAACCAAATTCTCAACAATACTAAACGACATGGCCCCCCTAAGAACCACCAGGGTAAAAAATCGCGCTGAGCCGTGGATGCACTCCGAAATACTGGCCGCTATGAAAACCAGAGACAAAAAATGCTCTGAGTTTCGTAAAAGTCAGTCAAAGCTTACTAAAAGCACGAGCAGTGAACTCCAAGCCCACGTGACTGAACTCAAACTAGAAAGAAACAGACTAAGAAACGACGTAAACTCCATGATCAAAACTGCAAAAAAGAATTTCATCAATGACAAAACTGAGGAAAACAAAAACAAACCACGTGAACTTTGGAAATTACTCAATAATCAACTAGGATGCAGTAAAAAACTTAAAACCAGATTCTCAAACATAAACATAAAAACGGACAACACGCTCATCACAGACAAGCTGGATGTAGCCAATTACTTAAACATTTTCTTCACAAACATAGCCACAACACTGGTAAACAAACTACCCTCCCACTCAGGGCTTTATGGGGTAGAACACATAGTAGCTTACTACAAAAACCTAGGGGTCCGCAAGGACGACTTCAAACTGGAAATGGTAACAACAGATGAGGTACTCAATAAACTGAGCGCCCTCCAACCTAACAAGGCCACTGGCCATGACAACATCCCCTCCAAATTCCTCAGAGACTCAGCAGCCGCCATCACCCCAATCATCACACACATAATAAACCTCTCCATAAAACAGGGACACGTCCCCAAGGACTTCAAAATTGCGAGGGTGACCCCTCTGCACAAAAAGGGCAGCAAATTAGACCCAGGCAACTACCGCCCTGTTTCTATTCTCACCTCCATCTCGAAAGTCATGGAAAAAATAGTCTACGAACAGGTCGAAAAGTACCTAGCGGAAAAAAATCTAATCTACGAATTCCAATCTGGCTTCAGAACATCCCACTCCACTGACACATGCCTTCTCTATTTGAATGACCACATCAAACAAGAGGTGGACGCAGGCAAATACTGCGGCATGGTCATGCTGGACCTACAAAAGGCCTTTGACACGGTCAATCACTCCATTCTGATTGACAAGCTAAAAGCAATTGGTTTTGATAGTCTATCAGTGAGCTGGATGCAATCCTACCTTGAGGGGAGGGAACAGATGGTGGAGGTAAACGGTACCCTATCCCCCCCCCTCACAGTGAGCTGTGGTGTTCCACAAGGAAGCATACTAGGACCGCTACTGTTCCTAATTTATGCAAATGACATGTCGTCAGCTTGTGACTGCAACTTGTTCCTGTTTGCGGACGACTCAGCCCTGCTGGTCTCTGACAAGAACAAGTTACAGGTTGAAAAAACCCTCAGCTCGGAACTAGGCAGAATCTGCATATGGCTCGCTGATAACAAACTATCATTACACATGGGCAAAACAGAGTCCATTCTCTTCGGTTCAAATAACAAACTCAGCAAGACCGACGGCTTCTCAGTTACAGTGGGTGACAATATTGTCACAAGGAAAGATGAAATTACCTACCTGGGTTCCATCCTAGAGGCTAATCTCTCCTGTGACAAAATGGCATCCAATGTAATAAAAAAAGTCAACAAACGAACTCGATTCTTGTACCGGATCTCCTCTCTGGTAAACAAGAATACCCTGAAGACTCTGGCAGGAGCACTCATTCAGGGGTACTACGACTATGCTTGCACCTCATGGTACCAAAGCACCTCAAAGGCGCTAAAAACAAAATTACAAACATCTCAAAACAAACTGGTCAGACTACTGCTTGACCTTACTCCTAGAACCCACCTCACCCCTGCCCACTTTGACAACCTAGGATGGCTTAGAGTAGATGACAGAGTACAGCAACTTGCAATGGGCCTGGTCTACAAGATACACTACACGACCAAGGTACCCATGTACATGGCAAAATACTTCCCAAAGGTCAGTGAATACCACGATCACAACACCAGAGGGAGCTCCACAAATCATGTTAAACCCAGATTCGGCTCAAATAAGGGACTAAACACGTTTCGCAATTATGCCACATCAATGTGGAACGCCCTACCCAAAGCTGTAAAGGAATGTGGATCACTACCCACTTTCAAAACCTCTCTCAAGAGACACCTACGGGAGACTGCAATTCAACACTGGCCCCTGTAAATATCCTAACCCAACCCCCTCCAATGTACAGTCATTTACCTAGTATGGTTTTGTCAATAGTCCAATGTACAATTTTGTTTGTTTGTACAGAGTCTCCCCCCCCCTCAATGTACAGTTTTGCTTGCTTATACAGTGTGCCCCCCCCCCCCCCCCCCCAACCACCTCCAATGTAAATTACCCAGTATGGTTGTCAATATCTCAGTGTACCCAACCCCCCCCACCCAACCTCCTCCAATGTACAGTTTCTACGTCAAATGTATATACTCCCTTTTCTTGACTCCTTCTGTATCACAAACAGTACTGTATTTGCAAATCTGGTATGTCATAAATGTATAGATGTAGCAGTACTGACTATCTGTATGTCATGTATGTCATATATGTCCTGATGAATTGAAAATGGGGGACCCTGGTGGAAACAAGACGAAAGTCTTTCTCTGGTCTGCATCCCCTTAACAATTGTGTGTATTGAGCTGTACTGTATTGTACCCATTCTGCAATCTGTTAATAAAGTTTTCAATCAATCAATCAAAGCTACACAAACATCTCAAAACAAACTGGTCAGACTACATGCTTGACCTTACTCCTAGAACCCACCTCACCCCTGCCCACTTTGACAACCTAGGATGCTTAGAGACGACAGAGTACATCAACATGCAATGGGCCTGGTACCCAGATTCGGCTCAATCAGGGACTAAACATGTTTCGCAATTATGCCAGATCAATGTGGAACGCCCTACCCAAAGCTGTAAAGGAATGTGAATCACTACCCACTTTCAAAACCACTCTCAAAGAACACCTATACGGGAGACTGCAATTCGAAACTGGCCCCTGTAAATGTCCTAACCCAACCCCCTCCAATGTACAGTAAATTACCAAACATGGTTTTGTCAATATTCCAATGTGCTTGTATACAGTTGTACAGTGTCCACCCACCCCTCCTATACCCAACCTACCCAACCCCCCCACCCCACCCACCCAACCATCTCCAATGTACAGCCCCCCCCCCACCCCACCCCACCTAATGTACGGTTTCATAAATGTATAGATGTAGCAGTACTGTCTGTATGGCATGTATGTGTGTGTGTGTGTGTGTGTGTGTGTGTGTGTGTGTAAATGAATGAACCAAAATATGTAGTTTGCTGATAGATACACAAAATGGGTTTATTTATGTTGATTTAATTTGGTTGTGTTGATGTTTCCATTTTTGCAAAATGCATATTCTGTTTGTTTTACACAATAAGTCTATTGGTGTGTTGTGTGTGTGTAAGGGCAGGTGTAGAAGATTTTTTCTTCTTCCTGTTCCTTTCGGCCATGGTATTTGGTGAATTATATGTACTGTTGGACTGTGGTAATTCCATGTACGAATAAATAAATGATGATGACGATGTATGTCCTGATGAATTGAAAGGTTATGGGGGACCCTGATGTAAACAAGACGAAAGTCTTTCTCTGGTCTGCATCCCCTTAACAATTGTGTGTATTGAGCTGTACTGTATTGTACCCATTCTGCAATCTGTTAATAAAGTTTTCAATCAATCAATCAATCAATCAATCAATCAATCAGTACCCGTTCTGCACCTGCGTATTGGGGGCCACTATATAATGCATGATTAGGAGACATGTTGAGACTTGTCTAGGCTGCCTGCACACACACCAGCTTCCTGGGCGGGCGCCTCCCAGAATGCACTACACCTGTACCTTGCCTCCCAGAATACCTGCACCTTCCTCCATTGTTGTATCAGCGTGTGCTGTATCTCTGCATCGTTAATCGACAATAAAACGTGAGTATATAGTGCATGATAAAGTCGATGGTGGATATTATTCTGTATCTATGATTTCGATTGCAAACGCCAGCGGAGTAGTGCTGTGTTCGTTTTTTACATGGTTATGCGTTTTTACACGTTATGTGTGCCTTCTGCTAATGTTAGCTGTTAGCTATGTCTGACATCTGTTGGGTAATGCAACGTTGCCTACCAAACAATGGGACCACTGTGTTTTTTTTGTATATTGCTCCTGGCTGTTCAAACTAATTTTACCGTGTGAAAGAGAGGAAAGTTGGTTCATTTCCACAAACTACCAGTGAAAAAGTGTTGTTCTGAACTGGAGCTATAGTATAGCCAGCCATTTAGCTACCTGGCTACCTATATAGCTTCAGTTCAGCTAACTAGCTACATGCAGCATTTAGCCAGTGATGGGCAAGCTACTTGGAAAATGTAGTAAGCTACACTAGTTACTCTCGATTAAATATAGCTCAACTACAATGGAAGCTATCCCCAAATAAATGTAGCAGGCTACACTACAAAAATAGCACACTACTTTTTTTTTTTTTTTTACTTTACTTTATGATCAGGTTTCCACCAAACAAATACAGTAGGCAGGCAAAAGAAAGTTCAGTTTGTTTATGAAACAAGCCCTCGGTCTGGCTTTTTGTGTCATCATTTTAACATGAACTTGTATTATGTACAAAATGTTAATAAAGTATGAGGAAATAACTGTGGAAACGTAATAAATAAAAGGCCAAATCAATCAAATAAACACTAAAATATATACTCTCTCTATTGGAATGGAGACTTTTCAGCACAGGATAAACTGCCCACTTTATCAACCAAAACTTCTTCAATATCAGAATTTTAACTAATAATAACTGTCTTACTGAATTTTACTATTATGCTACCATGTCTATACTACCACCAACTATGCTGTCTATACTACAGTATGTACTCGGAGTATAACACTCAAGCTCGACACTGCTAGACAAACAATACTAATTTATAGACTATTTGTTTCCTGTGCAGTACACCTGAGATTAATCACCTCATGCAGTACTGTTTGACATGAATTTATGCGTCGTTCCCTGTGTTTTTTTTCTTTCCTCTTGCCTCCCGACCTTGTCCTAGGGCCTGCCTACTGATTGCCTATGCCTGAATCTTTCCGGCCGACAAGGCGTACAGGACAGTAATCTGCACTGACGTCTCCCCAGATCCATGCACGGATTGCTTCTTGGTTGTATAGGTAGGCCTATATGCAACACAGATTGTAGTTTATAGACTATATTTGTTTCCTGTGCAGTACACCTGAGATTAATCACCTCATGCAGTACTGTTTGACATGAATTTATGCGTCGTTCCCTGTGTTTTTTTTCTTTCCTCTTGCCTCCCTCCCTTGTCCTAGGGCCTGCCTACTGATTGCCTATGCCTGAATCTTTCCGGCCGACAAGGCGTACAGGACAGTAATCTGCACTGACGTCTCCCCAGATCCATGCACGGATTGCTTCTTGGTTGTATAGGTAGGCCTATATGCAACACAGATCGTAGTTTATAGACTATATTTGTTTCCTGTGCAGTACACCTGAGATTAATCACCTCATGCAGTACTGTTTGACATGAATTTATGCGTCGTTCCCTGTGTTTTTTTTCTTTCCTCTTGCCTCCCTCCCTTGTCCTAGGGCCTGCCTACTGATTGCCTATGCCTGAATCTTTCCGGCCGACAAGGCGTACAGGACAGTAATCTGCACTGACGTCTCCCCAGATCCATGCACGGATTGCTTCTTGGTTGTATAGGTAGGCCTATATGCAACACAGATCGTAGTTTATAGACTATATTTGTTTCCTGTGCAGTACACCTGAGATTAATCACCTCATGCAGTAGTTTGACATGAATTTATGCGTCGTTCCCTGTGTTTTTTTTCTTTCCTCTTGCCTCCCTCCCTTGTCCTAGGGCCTGCCTACTGATTGCCTATGCCTGAATCTTTCCGGCCGACAAGGCGTACAGGACAGTAATCTGCACTGACGTCTCCCCAGATCCATGCACGGATTGCTTCTTGGTTGTATAGGTAGGCCTATATGCAACACAGATCGTAGTTTATAGACTATATTTGTTTCCTGTGCAGTACACCTGAGATTAATCACCTCATGCAGTACTGTTTGACATGAATTTATGCGTCGTTCCCTGTGTTTTTTTTCTTTCCTCTTGCCTCCCTCCCTTGTCCTAGGGCCTGCCTACTGATTGCCTATGCCTGAATCTTTCCGGCCGACAAGGCGTACAGGACAGTAATCTGCACTGACGTCTCCCCAGATCCATGCACGGATTGCTTCTTGGTTGTATAGGTAGGCCTATATGCAACACAGATCGTAGTTTATAGACTATATTTGTTTCCTGTGCAGTACACCTGAGATTAATCACCTCATGCAGTACTGTTTGACATGAATTTATGCGTCGTTCCCTGTGTTTTTTTTCTTTCCTCTTGCCTCCCTCCCTTGTCCTAGGGCCTGCCAACTGATTGCCTGCCTGAATCGTTCCGGCCGACAAGGCGTACAGGACAGTAATCTGCACTGACGTCTCCCCAGATCCATGCACGGATTGCTTCTTGGTTGTATAGGTAGGCCTATATGCAACACAGATCGTAGTTTATAGACTATTTGTTTCCTGTGCAGTACACCTGAGATTAACCTATAGTATACGTTCATAATCTGCATGCAAACTGTAATCTCTCCTTTCTCTGGTTTCCTTTTTTCTAGGTCATCAGAGAGGTCTTTAACATACAGTATCCTGTTCAGTGGCATCTTGTTCAGTGAGGCAGCCAGGCTAACCAGTGTTCAGTGTGAGGCAGATGTAATGATTGGGTAGGTAACTATAGCACGCACAACAATGTTCCACTGTAAATATATTCGATGTCAGCATGTGTCTGAGAGTGTGCATACCTTTGTCCAGCACGCGCAGCTCCACAGTAACGCCCCCAATTATCTTTATCAGTGCGGGATACCTGACTGCTCACAGAGGTTCAGAAAACACGCAGCACTGAGATCTCATATATATAGGCTGCATAGGTGCTAACTGCAAGCTGGTCAGCCGCCTAGACCTCCTAGATCAGCTCTACCACCTGACACATCCTTGAAATGTGTGCTTGAGGCTTGTGCATTTAAGTGTGACACTTTAGCCTCTCTTATCAAGCATTTGAAGACACACATAAAGGGAGGAATGGAATCGCCATGTCCATTTAGAGGTTGTGATTGCAGGTTCACAAACGTAATGACTTTTGCTTCACATATTTCCAGGAAACACAAGGATTCAGTTTTAGATGACTTGGTACTAGACAAGTCTACAGAGTCATTGCCAGAACCCAGTCAGACGTATTCAGAAGCTGCTGGTGAACATGATGAACCAGAAGTGCCATTAGCTGTGGACGAAACCCTTTTATTACATAACCTTACACTTTTCTATTTGAAATTGCAATCTAAGCTACTCTTACCGGCAAGCACCATACAAACCATTATTGAGGACTTTCAAATTGCTCATGAACTTGGCCTGTCTCATACACTTAACGTTCTGAGTGAGAAATTGAAGAAACTTGGAATCCCTCAGGCCACTATAAGCAGCATGGTTGATGAAGTGAACAGAGATGATCTACTCAGACTTTTTAACAAGGGAAGACTCAGTACAGATACAAAGAGGAAGTCTGCTTTTAAAGAGTGTTTCAACCATGTTCATCCCGTGCCTTTGCTCTTGGGCAATGATGAAAATGACAAAGAATGCTTTGCTCAGTATGTACCTATACATGAGACATTGGTGACACTGTTCAAAAACGAGTCTCTACGAGAACAGTATAACATGACACGTTTGCAGCAATCTACTGATGCTGTCTATCAGGATGTCAAGGATGGAGAAGGATTTCAAAGTAATCCAATGTTGAAAGCTGACCCTTCCTCACTTGGTTTGATACTGTACCAAGATGCCTTCGAGGTTGTTAATCCACTGGGCTCAGGGAAGAAAAACCACAAGGTCTTAGCTGTTTACCTAACCCTGACTGACATCTTGCCTCACAATAGATCTTCTATAGATCAAATGCAACTTGTTCTCTTATGTAGGGAGCAGGACTTTAAGTATTTTGGGCTAAAAAAGGTTTCAAGCATCTGATTGAGGACCTCAAAATCCTGGAGGAGAGAGGTGTAGTCATATCTGATGGCACTGTACTAAAAGGCTCTTTGGTTGCCATTGCAGGAGACAACTTAGGATCCCATTCTACACAGGGATTTTTAGAAAACTTCAGTACATCTAAATCTTTTTGTCGCTACTGTCAGGTACAGAGAGAGGATTTTGTGAAGAATCCAGTGTTGTGTGGTGCCACAAGAACGGTCCAATCATACACAAGTAATTTGCAAGACCTGGAAACTAGTACCACAGACTCTGTATGCGGTATCAAGTTTGACTCTCCTTTCAACCAGCTTTCTCATTTCCATGTTTGCCAGCCTGGCCTCCCACCATGTCTAGGCCATGATTTATTTGAGGGAGTCATGGCTTATGACCTTCCTTTATATATTCGCCATTTAGTCCAGGAGAATCATTTTACTTACCTGCAGTTAAATCGGTGCAAAAACAAGTTCCGATATGAAGGGAACGATGGTAGGGACAAACCAGCAGACCTCTCTCCCAGCAGTGACAAACTAAGTGGGCATGCAGTTCAAAACTGGTGTTTCCTTAGATTACTCCCTCTCTTGGTGGGTGGCAGGATTAAAGATCCCTGTGACAATGAGGTGTGGCAGCTCATTTTGCAGCTGAGAGAGATGGTTGAGCTTATCTGTGCACCAGTCATTACAGAAGGCCAGGTAGCATATCTGAAAGTCATCACAGAGGAGTACATATGCAACAGGAAAAGGCTCTTCCCCAATACCCCCCTGAGGCCAAAGCATCACTATATTGGCCATTATCCAGATCTAATCATCCACTTTGGCCCACTTATTCGCCTGTGGACTCTGCGGTTTGAAAGCAAACACACTTTTTTCAAACAGTGTGCCAGAAAATTGCACAATTTCAAAAATCTGTGCAAAACACTAGCAGAGAGACACCAACTCCTCCAGGCCTACCTGAGTGCGGGAAACTTGTTTCCTCCTGTTATACAGGTAGAGAAGGGGACTGCCTTTTATTTGGATGATTACAACAACAAGATCAGGGCATCTGTAGCCAGTTGTCAATTTGAGTCTCAGTCTGCAGTGGCTTGTAACAATGTTACAGTCAAAGGCACAGACTACAGAAAGGGGATGTTCATCTTGTTTGGGAACAGTGATGAAGGACTTCACATGGGGAAGATTATGCTGGTCATTGTTGCCCAAAACTCTGTCCACTTTGTCTCAGAGAAACACATTTGTGTGAAGTTGATTGACATGGGTGTGTACTGTGACTTAGGAGTGGCCCAAGAGGATTACGTGTGCATTAAGCACAAAGATTTACTGGACTACTATCCTCTTCCAGCATACAACGTGCACGATCAGATGCTTATTGCGCTCCACCATTCTTTTCCAGGAGCAGTTTAAACAGGAAAGGGAGGATATGACAGACGTGAGGACAGACGTAAGTGGAGCAGGATATCAAGTAACCTTAAGATAGTTGATTTTGTATTGTTGATTGTATAGCGAGCACATGTTGGCAGTTAACCGCATATAGTGCACTGCAAACAGACAAGTAGGGAATATGCACAAACTGATTCATGATTGACCCTAATCAATGAGACTAGGTAATGGAAGATATAAAGGAAGCAGTTTGGTCATATTTACCGGGCCTCCCTGATGACTTACTGACCACCCTACTTGAGGATCTTGGAGTGGAGAGTGTCGAAGATCTGGCCTTAATGGAGAGGGTGGATCTGGTCCGACACCTCAAACCAATCCAGTGTCGGAAGCTGATGGATGGTCTTAAGAAAGGTAAATTCATATTTAGACTTGCGTGACACTTGGAACTATGCCCTTGGAACATTGGCATAACTGTTTTTGTCCCTTCTAGGGTTAGTAACCGTTAATATGGAGGTGCTCCCTCCCCATCCAATTGCTTCAAGTTCCCCAACACATCCAATTGCTTCAAGTTCCCCAACAACGAGCTCTGTGAACACTCTGTCCTCTCCGAACACCTCTATGCAATCTCTGTTGTGCAGCCCCCCAAGCACTCCAAACTCTTCACAGCCTGGCAGCGCATGGCATGTAGACTTTTGTGTCAACTGGAACCGGATGTCAACAGCCATTCAACGTGCAGTGGAAAAAGAACAGAGACCAAAGCCAGATGAGAGAAGGGCCTTTGTGAACGCTTTGGTGGATCAGATGATGGAGCACGAGCACAACCCAACCAGAACCACGTGCCTCAGTATCGTCCGAACAATTGTCAGGAGCCATCCTGACACCTTTGCTGACATTAGCAGGCGAGGTGAAATGGTTGGAGATGGATGCCACTCTCTTCTCCAACAAGTAAAAACAAGAGTGGAGTATAAAAGCAGGAACAACACTCTGGCTAGACGCCGCAGAGGCAGAGAGGAAAGACGGCCCACTGGCGTGGCAGGAGAGTCCAGGCTGACGAGAGGTCCTGTTGACCAATACGGGTAGGGGTGGCAAAACAAACGGCGCCAGTGTCCTCTCCATTCACGCTCGCAGCAATTAGGGGTTAAAGTGGCACTGCCAATGCTCGACTAACTTAGGTTATTTGGATTGAATGTTTAAATTATGTGTAGATTTTTTTTTAATATAATTTCTAGGGCTGTCCCTGACTAAGGATTTGGATAGTCGACTATGATTGGCCAAAATGTGCAGTTAGTCGACAAAAATAAAATAAAAAGTAGAATATATATATATATATTTATATATATATTTTTTTTATCATTCCATTTGGGCTGTGGGGGGTGCTTAATGTCTGAAGGCTTCTTGTCCTCTGCAAAAGCATGCAATTGGTCCACTGATGGATACATCTTGATATTTGTCTAGTCTAGTGTGTTCATTAGATGGGTGAAATCCTCTTTCAGTGCTTCTGTGCCTGTTTTCGTAGGCAGTTAGCCTCTGGTATGCGTGCCATTAGCGTTAGAGGCCTTTTTTCTTTTGGAAAGAATGATAAAAAAATATATATATTATAATTTTTCTTTTTTTATGTATTCCACTAAGAGGTTGCCTATGATTCCTTCCTATCCCTAGGTGTGTGAGGTGGGGCCCAGCAAGCTTACCGGACGGGGAGACAGAGGAAACCATGGCGGCTTTGAAAAGGGATCTGCGGAACATCTACTCAGGCATGCAATCTACTTTACTTTTGGTGAATTGACACCATGAATAAATATCCCACATTAAGCAAAAAGGCCACTTTAATATTCAGAATGAGTAATACAATTAAAGGTTTGCCACTCAATTTCCCAGATGTGGCAACATCAAATCTAATTGTTGTTACTTGGTTTGTATGTCTGTACACAGAGGAAGGGATGGGTGGGACAGCGAGAGCAGAACTTCTGATGGAGAGGACCTACGTCATCCTGCGGCGTTACTTGAATAAAATGCCTCCACCAACGATGGTGGCGGTCAAAGAAGAATGGCCTTTTCTCTTCTCTCAGACGGGGCTTTTCTCCCACTTTGGCCTCCTGACAGACACCGATGTCCTTCAAAAGATCAAAGATGCCCTGTGTCATCGAGGACGGACCATCCTGCAGTTCTGCCAGAAACTGGACAACCCGAAGATCAGGGATGTTCTGGCCAGATATCATCCAGAGGTTTCGGAGATCAGTGCCTGCATCGTCCTGCTCCTTATGGTGTACTTCAAGGAGCCTACGGAGAAACTACTGCTCGAAGTTGATGTACGTTTATTTAAATATTAAAATATTTGAAATGCGAGTGATTACATTAGGGGCGACTGAAGCTCAGTTGGTAGAGATGGTCGTTCATCGACCGTAGGGTTGGTGGTTCGAATCCTGGCTCTGACTGTCCGCATGTCGGAAGTGTCCTTGAGCAAGACACTTAACCCCCAAGTTGCTCCAAATGGGCCGAGCTGATGTGTGGTGAGCTGTAGTGCGTGGATTAGCTTATCTTCATCCTTTCATAATGTTAAATCTGCTATTGTGTGTTACTTTGTTGCAGACCTGTGCCACTGTTGCTAATGTGAATACTGCAGCACTCCCAAGCACCCCCTGTTTGATAATTCAAGGTAATAATGTTCAGGGATGAGCTTGTGTTCCTTTGCATCGAGGGGGAAAATCTGACCGAAGGCAGTTTGTGATACGGCACACATATGACGCTTATAAATAATATCCTGAGCTGGCATGTCTCATGTTCAACTTTGTCAGTGCTGTAAAGTTGAAACCTTTTTAAATCTTAGACAAACAAAACACTTTGCTTTCATGAAATATTGTAAGCCGTCATTTGAGGCTTTATAAAAGCAGCACAATGAACACAAATCTGTCAGTGCGACCTCATCTTAAATAAGAGACAGCATTGCTTGTTGTAAGAGAGGCAGAGTTGATTTGGCAAAAATATATATATATATATGCATTTTTCTTTTTCTTTTTAATAATCAAATTTTATTTTCATATTCAAATCCCATGCCCATCGAACGAAGCTTTGAAGTATTTAAGACAGCCTTAGTTCTGTGTCATGTCCTTGCAGGAATGTATACCTATCCACAACAACGCATGACGGGGTATCTGTTCATTTCAGGTGACGCAATGCAGCCTTCTGGATGGATGCTATCCATCGAGGGAGAAGTTGTGATGGGCCCACACCAATTATTTTTGCATGGGGTAGCTGCTTTATTCACCAGCTACTATGTCTTCAACCTGGAGTATCCTTCCGTTGGATCATCCACACTTGAGTTCATCCAAAGGTATTTTAACACTCTGAACACATGATCAATGTCATCAGTAAGACTTATCATGCAAAGACTATCTGGCTATTAAGTCCA
Source organism: Notolepis coatsorum (assembly GCF_963971535.1). Taxonomy (NCBI): domain Eukaryota; kingdom Metazoa; phylum Chordata; class Actinopteri; order Aulopiformes; family Paralepididae; genus Notolepis; species Notolepis coatsorum. Next base: position 208,188,040 of record NC_140165.1, read on the forward strand.
TGCCTTTCTACAGAGGCCATAAAGTAGATTAAATGCTTTGAGTATGAAGCCTGGAACCAACTATGTGAATTGGGACCACACCATCACTTGATGTTGCTGCTATCTTGTTAAGAAATTGACATAATGGTTTAATTCACATTATAGTATGGCTTCAAAATTCGGATGAGTAAACATTATGTTAGAGGTACCATGAAAAAACACAGGTGAGCACCTTGATAAATGCTGAGTCTATTTAAAACTGAAACGTATCTTTGCTTATTAACAGGTTCTTCTTGGGCATCAACCCGGAGAAAGGCTCCAGGGCAAAGAAGCGAAGTGCCATCAACCCTCAAGTGACCACCCTTTTTCGTAAGCTCATAGACTTTGAATGGTCTGCATCTGCATAGACAATCGTCCTTCTCCTGTCGTCCCCTGACGTGAACACCCTTCTTCGTAAGTAAGCTCATAAACTTTGGTCTGCAAAGACAATTGTCCTTCTCCTGTCGTCCCCTGACGTGAACACCCTTCTTCGGAAGCTCATAGACTTTGAATGGTTTGCAAAGACAATTGTCCTTCTCCTGTCGTCCCCTGACGTGAACACCCTTCTTCGGAAGCTCATAGACTTTGAATGGTCTGCATCTGTATAGACAATCGTCCTTCTCCTGTCGTCCCCTGACGTGAACACCCTTCTTCGGAAGCTCATAGACTTTGAATGGTTTGCAAAGACAATTGTCATGCTCCTGTCGTCCCTGCGCCTCTTTTGTTATTTTGAGTGCCTCTTTTGTTCTTTTGAGTGAGTGCATAAAGTGTATTCATTAGTTCCATTTTCGGGTAAGACCTGGAAGTACTAGTTTCATGGCGACAGTGGCTCGGGAGGTAGAGCAGTCGTCTGGCAATCCGGAGATTCCCGCTCCTCCCCGGGCAGCGTGTCGATGTGTCCTTGAGCAAGACACTTAACCCCTACATGCTCCCGTCGGTGTGTGAATGGGTAAAATGTGCACAAATTGTAAAAAAAAAGAAAAAAAATAGCCATTTACCATTTTACTTACGAATATTATTACTTTGTCTTAGTTTTGCCGTTTTGAGCAGTGTTGACCAGCAGTTTATAAAATAATATTTAAAATGTTTATTAGCAACGCCGAGCTTTCAAACCATTGCGTTTCTCTGTACGAAACTCTCGTGCAACTGTGTACCTTTGAATTTTCTCTGTGATACTTGTACAACGAGCGTTTCGCAGAGGACCAGTTCTTCAGAGTTAATATGGGATTTTCCTATGGGTCAAATGTGCACAAATTGTAAAAAAGAAAACAGCATTTACCATTTCAAGAATAAGAATATAATTCTTTGTAATATAATTCTTTGTAATAATTCTGTCTTTTGACAATAAAATCCCATAATTAACTCTAAAGAACTGGCGAAACGCTCGTCATACAAGGTGCATCAGTCAGCTAAAGCCGTTTTGAGCAGTGTTGACCAGAAGTTTATAAAATCATATTTAAAATGTTTATTAGCAACGCCCGAGCTTTCAAACCATTGCGTTTCACTGTACGAAACTCTCGTGCAACTGTGTACCTTTGAATTTTCTCTGTGATACTTGTACAACGAGCGTTTCGCAGAGGACCAGTTCTTCAGAGTTAATATGGGATTTTCCTATGGGTCAAATGTGCACAAATTGTAAAAAAGAAAACAGCATTTACCATTTCAAGAATAAGAATATAATTCTTTGTAATATAATTCTTTGTAATAATTCTGTCTTTTGACAATAAAATCCCATAATTAACTCTGAAGAACTGGCGAAACGCTCGTCGTACAAGGTGCATCAGTCAGCTAAAGCCGTTTTGAGCAGTGTTGACCAGAAGTTTATAAAATAATATTTAAAATGTTTATTAGCAATGCCGAGCTTTCAAACCATTGCGTTTCTCTGTCTGAAACCCTCATGCAACTGTGAGTACCTTTGAATTTTCTCTGCGATACTTGTACAACGAGCGGGATTTTCCTATGGGTAAAATGTGCACAAATTGTAAAAAAGAAAACAGCCATTTACCATTTCAAGAATAAGAATATAATTCTTTGTAATAATTCTGTCTTTTGACAATAAAATCCCATAATTAACTCTGAAGAACTGGCGAAACGCTCGTCCTACAAGGTGCATCAGTCAGCTAAAGCCGTTTTGAGCAGTGTTGACCAGAAGTTTATAAAATAATATTTAAAATGTTTATTAGCAATGCCGAGCTTTCAAACCATTGCGTTTCTCTGTCTGAAACCCTCATGCAACTGTGAGTACCTTTGAATTTTCTCTGCGATACTTGTACAACGAGCGGGATTTTCCTATGGGTAAAATGTGCACAAATTGTAAAAAAGAAAACAGCCATTTACCATTTCAAGAATAAGAATATAATTCTTTGTAATAATTCTGTCTTTTGACAATAAAATCCCATAATTAACTCTGAAGAACTGGCGAAACGCTCGTCGTACAAGGTGCATCATTCAGCTAAAGCCGTTTTGAGCAGTGTTGACCAGAAGTTTATAAAATAATATTTAAAATGTTTATTAGCAATGCCGAGCTTTCAAACCATTGCGTTTCTCTGTCCGAAACCCTCATGCAACTGTGAGTACCTTTGAATTTTCTCTGCAATACTTGTACAACAAGCGTTTCGCAGAGGACCAGTTCTTCACAGTTAATATGGGATTTTCCTATGGGTAAAATGTGCACAAATATGTAAAAAAAGAAGAAGAAAAAAGCAGCCATTTACCATTTTACTTACGAATATGATTACTTTGTCTTAGTTTTGCCGTTTTGAGCAGTGTTGACCAGCAGTTTATAAAATAATATTTAAAATGTTTATTAGCAACGCCGAGCTTTCAAACCATTGCATTTCTCTGTTCGAAACTCTCGTGCAACTGTGAGTACCTTTGAATTTTCTCTGCGATACTTGTACAACGAGCGTTTCGCAGAGGACCAGTTCTTCAGAGTTAATATGGGATTTTCCTATGGGTAAAATGTGCACAAATTGTATATAAAAGAAGAAAGAAAACAGCCATTTAACATTTCAAGAATAAGAATATAATTCTTTGTAATATAATTCTGTCTTTTGACAATAAAATCCCATAATTAACTCTGAAGATCTGGCGAAACGCTCGATGTGCAAGGCGCATCAGTCAGCTAAAGCCGTTTTGAGCAGTGTTGACCAGCAGTTTATAAAATAATATTTAAAATGTTTATTAGCAACGCCGAGCTTTCAAACCATTGCGTTTCTCTGTCCGAAACTCTTGTGCAACTGAGTACCTTTGAATTTTCTCTGCGATACTTGTACAACGAGCAGGATTTTCCTATGGGTAAAATGTGCACAAATTGTAAAAAAGAAAACAGCCATTTACCATTTCAAGAATAAGAATATAATTCTTTGTATATAATTACTTGTAATAATTCTGTCTTTTGACAATAAATGCCGGCTTACCTCGTGTAATTATTTGTAATAATTCTGTCTTTTGACAATAAATGCTGGCTTACCTCATGTAATTATTTGTAATAATTCTGTCTTTTGACAATAAATGCCGGCTTACCTCGTGTAATTATTTGTAATAATTCTATGTCTTTTGACAATAAATGCTGGCTTACCTCATTTGTGCGTTTGGACTGTTGTTTTTAATGTACAATAGCCTACGTGCATTTTTGAAGTCCAGCGCAGTATACTTCCTGGCAGAAGCTCACACTTTGGTTTTCTGTCATGATTAATCACGTCATCCAATAGTATTTGACAGGAAACTATTGTATGAGCTTCCTCCAGAAGTATACTGGAGCTGGGGACTATACAGTTATGCATACCATTGTAAATTGACTGTTATTTTGCCAAATTATATAATATAATAATTATTATTATTCAATTATTTTGTTGGCAAGTCTGAAAAGTAATGCAAAAGACTTGCCAACAAAATAATTGAAAAATAATAATTATTATATTATATAATTTGGCAAAATAACAGTCAATTTACAATGATAGACATGCATAACTCTATAGTCCCCAGCTCCAGTATACTTCTGGAGGAAGCTCATACAATAGTTTCATGTCAAGATACAATAGGATGACGTGATTAAACACGACAGGAAACCAAAGTGTGACCTTCAGGAAGTGTACTGGAGCTGGACTACAAAAATACATGTAGGCTATTGTAAATACACAATACATTGTTGTAATATATATACAACAAAATAATGTGATATTACAGTAATTTCTTACAATTTGATGTTGTGAAGTCACAATACATTGTTGTAATATATATACAACAAAATAATGTGATATTACAGTAATTTCTTACAATTTGATGTTGTGAAGTCACAATACATTGTTGTAATATATATACAACAAAATAATGTGATATTACAGTAATTTCTTACAATTTGATGTTGTGAAGTCACAATACATTGTTGTAATATATATACAACAAAATAATGTGATATTACAGTAATTTCTTACAATTTGATGTTGTGAAGTCACAATACATTGTTGTAATATATATACAACAGAATAATGTGATATCACAGTAATTTCTTACTGTTAGAAGTTGTGAAATTACAACAATGTATTGTACTACCATTACTGTGAAATTACAACACATTGCTGTGAAGCCATTCACAGTAAATTATTGTGAATCTTACTGTAAAAGTCATGCAAAATATTGCCAGTAATTTATTGTAATATCACAGTAATTTCTTACAGTATGAAGTTGTGAAATTACAACAATGTATTGTACTACCATTACTGTGAAATTACAACACATTGCTGTGAAGCCATTCACAGTAAATTATTGTGAATCTTACTGTAAAAGTCATGCAAAATATTGCCAGTAATTTATTGTAACTTTAGGGTGAAAATTTTTACAGTGTAGTCATTGACCGCGTTTCCTTGACAACAAAAATTCAGCTCCCGCAGGGTAACTCCATGACAACGTCAGGATTCTATTTAAGTGAATGAAACGTTTAGAACGCTGGTCCGAGTCAGCTATGCAGTGGTTGTTTACTTCCACATCAGTGGCCAAAACCTGGTTATATAAAAGCCCTGCACCAACTGGCTGACCTATCCGTGTGTTTTAATATCCTCCTTAAACCAGGAGGCCTATGATGACGGTCCCCTGCCAAGTTAAGAGAGGCGAGGGATACCGGTAATAGTTTCTGTAAAATGAGTGGGATGCTACCAGCGTCGGGGAAGCTATACTCTGAAAGCATAGTTCTGCAGGCTACCATTTCATTCACACTGGAAGAGCTTGAACTACAGCAAAACTACCCTCTGGAGAAATACAGTTACTACTTAGAAGAAGTAGTTCAAACTACTTAAATATATATATATATAGATCATATCAACATATGCAAAGCAATACAAAATAATGAAAACATTCAATACAAAAGGAAGTCACATGACTGCATAATGTCCACTCAATTGAGTTTTTTGCAAAAGCGATAGTGCACACTTGTCATTTTAATAACTGCCTGCGAGTCGGACGTGAACCAACATTAAATAATGCGAATCTGGTTCCTTCACAGAAAATAACTGTTAATTATTGTATGTGTCTAGGGCGGCTACGTGGCGCAGTGGGCAAGGCGCTCGCAACGAATGCTGGAGACTGGGCTCGAACAGGATGCCTGCCTTCGATCAAGAAGCGATGGGGGCGGGGCCCCTCCAAAGCCCAGACCCCCGACGCTGAAAGATCGAGTCGCGCAGGTGAAAAGATGCGACGGCTGTTACCTCGAGTATCGGAGGGGACTCGTGCTATGTATGACTTAGTCCACATTGCAGCCGGCTTGTGGGAGGCAAGAAACAACGTTCGAAGACAGGGGAGGGTTGAATTGGATGATATGAAAATTGGGATGGGAGAAAAATAGAAAATGGGAGAAAAAGTGGATCAAAAAAAAATTATTGTATGTGTCTTGCATAATCATAACATTTAGAACAGTCAACAAAAATTGTATATGAACTTGTTTATCTATAATAACTTGATCAGAACAATGATCTCAAGAATGGGCCTGTCAGTAGTTGTAAGAACATAATCTCTCATTTATACATTCATATAAATTATGACACAGTCTCTCAAGTGCTTGTTCCTTTATTTGATAGACAAGTAAATAGTTTGTAGTTTAAGTAGTTAACTACACCTCAACATTTGACTGATTACTTGTAATGAAGCTACTCCCCAACACTGGACCCTGCATACACACACCGTCAGGTCGTGAGGTTTGTTTTTATTTATAACAGATACGACCTCTGGCAAGGACAACTTTTAAATAGCAGCCATTCCATCTCAGTTGATCTCGACAGATTAGTAGGATGGTGTGAGGTTAGTAATCAGAATTGGATATCTAAAATGATAGTTACACTACTGAGCAAATTGGAATGAATATTCTATCCACCATGCTATGCCGAAAATATATTTAATTGTTGATATCATTATGAGGTCAAAGCTGTTGATAAAAACGTAAACGTCTGAAACAAAGAAATTGTCTGTCTGTCTGTTCTTCCTTCAAATTGAAAAAGAGGCAACGCTTCTGAACGAGAACATGGTGATGACAGCCAGGTTCTTCTGAACGCTGGTGGTGTTATTTTAGTAAGTGGATGCTCAGCCGCAGCTATACGCCCCGACTGTGCGCAGCCTCTCACTCAGTAGGAACCTCTGCCAATCTCTGGGACAATCTCACCTGCAGCCGCAGTCAGACTGCTACGGTGAGCCATACTGTAGGTATTATTATTATGAGAAGACATGCGGGAATGCAACCTGGCACATTCTATTTTCAGCTTCAGCCACAAGCTCCAATTGCTGGGAACGGTCGGGATACAAACAACATCATGGATACGCACTTAGTATCCTCTGTCATGGTCGCATTTAATGATAATAATAATAATAATAATAATAATAATAATAATAATAATAATAATAATAATAATAATAATAATAATAATAATAATAATAATAATAATAATAATAATAATAATAATAATAATAATAATAATAATAATAATAATAATAATAATAATAATAATAATAATAATAATAATAATAATAATAATAATAATATAATAATAATAATAAACATTATTGGTATAGCAGCTTTCATACAAGAAGTGCTTCACAGCAGTGATGTAGACACAACATAGACACAGGCATAAAATAAGTATAAAACTGGCACAATTATAGATGACAAAATGAGCAGAGAATTGATATTAAAACCTCCCTGAACATATATTTTATTTAGATTTTAAACATTTTATTATGCCACAAAACACTGTAATATTCAACTTTTCAACTATGTATACCTGACTTCATTTGGAAACTAGGACACACACTGTAACAGCAACTTGCAATGGGCCTGGTCTACAAGATACACTACACGACCAAGGTACCCATGTACATGTCAAAATACTTCCCAAAGGTCAGTGAATACCACGATCACAACACCAGAGGGAGCTCCACAAATCATGTTAAACCCAGATTCGGCTCAAACAAGGGACTAAACACGCTTCGCAATTATGCCACATCAATGTGGAACGCCCTACCCAAAGCAGTAAAGGAATGTGAATCACTACCCACTTTCAAAACCACTCTCAAAGAACACCTACGGGAGACTGCAATTCGAAACTGGCCCCTGTAAATGTCCTAACCCAACCCCCTCCAATGTACAGTAAATGACCAAGTATGGTTTTGTCAATATTCCAATGTACAGTTTTGCTTGTACAGTTGTACAGTGTTCCCCACCCACCCCTCCTACCCAACCCCACCCCACCCACCCAACCACCTCCAATGTACGTAACAGCCCCGCCCCCCCCCCCCCCCCACCCAACCCCACCCCACCTACCCAACCTCCCCTAATGTACAATTTTTACGTCAAATGTATATACTCTCTTTTCTGGACTCTTTTTGTATCACAAACAGTACTGTATTTGCAAATCTGGTATGTCATAAATGTATAGATGTAGCAGTACTGTCTATCTGTATGTTGTGTATGTCATATATGTCCTGATGAATTGAAAATGGGGGACCCTGATGTAAACAAGACAAAAGTCTTTCTCTGGTCTGCATCCCCTTAATAATTGTGTGTATTGAGCTGTACTGTATTGTACCCATTCTGCAATCTGTTAATAAAGTTTTCAATCAATCAATCAATCAAACATGGCTTGAACTCTGCTCTTAACACAGAGCACCGCAATGCCGTGAGCCGCCACTAGGGGCAGAGTGGTGAGTGAGTGAATGAATGATGGGTTGAATGTGTGGCTGACAGCGTGAGTTAGTGACATTGCCCGTCTCAGAGATGCTACACGGCGATAAGACTGCCACAGAGGCTGGCGTCAGCAAACTGGAGAATGTGATAACTCTCTGTAGCAACTGGACTGATGAAGGAAGAGAGGAGGACGGAGTGACCTGACAATGAAAGCAGAGTCGGGTAGAAGAGAAGGACATGGACAGGACTGGACAGTGGAGGACATGTGATGACAGGGACGGAAACCGGAGAGCAGCACAGGGCAGGGCAGCTATAGGAGAGAGTGGGACTGAGTCATCGTGGCAAAGGAGAATGCCTGATGGTGAGAGTCCAGCATCTGAGCCCTGCTGACTCACTCAAATGTACTTTCACGGGAACATTCAATGTCACAGTGTCCCTGCAGGGGGGGGGGGGGGATAATCAGTCCAAGGTTAAAAAACAAAACGCATACCGTGTCCTATGTTGTCTCTGGTTGAGCTCCAGGCAGTTTCCAGTGTGAGATCACATGGCTCAGAGTTGGACAGCTGGATTCAGATGATAATGAGTGATGTGGATACATGGATGTGTTAAAGGGTCACTTTAGAATTTTGGACCCCTAGCCCCTATTTTCTTCTCATCGATGAAGGTGTCGAAGGGTTGAGTCCTTTCTCAGCACAATCCAAACATGGTGTGTCATACTGTGCTTCATACAGGATACACAGCTCCTCCTTAGGTATAAGTGAAGTGAAGTGAAGTTACGTTTATTTGATATGAACATTAGAATTGTAACATACACATTTATGCACAAAAGACCAGATGCACAGAGCTTAGTGTTTGTATTGAATTGACTTTACAACATCTGTCCACAGGGGGCTTTTATAGAAAAGTTCAAATGTACAGATACATACTAAAATACATACATATACTAAAATACATCCACAATACATACATACAGTATACTAAAGTCCATCCACAAATATATACATACTAAAATACATCCACAAATACATACATATACTAAAATACATCCACAAATACATACATATACTAAAATACATCCACAAATACATAACATACACAAATACAGATGTATATACATACTAAAATACATACACAAATACATAACCTATACACAAATACAATTGTAGATACATATACTAAAATACCTCCACAAATACAAAGCCTATACACAAATACAGATGTAGATACATAATAAATGACATCCACAAATACATAACCTATACATAAATACAGATGTAGATACATACTAAAATACATCCACAAATACATAGCCTATATAAAAATGTAGATACATGTACTAAAATGCATTCACAAATACATAGCCTATACACAAATACAGATGTACATACATATACTAAAATCAATTCACAAAAACATATCCTACAGTATACACAAATACAAATGTGTGCACAATTAGCCTATAATACATAATGCTAATACAAAATACAGATGTGAGGTATTAGGTGTGAAAACAATGTTGTTTCTCTTTAAGTCATAATTTAATTTGATACAATTGTGTTGCATTTTCAATTCAGTTGGTAGACAGTTCCATAATTTTGCTCCTTTAACAGAGAGGGCTGTCTGGCCAGATGTGGTTTTGCATAGTGCAGTGTGACAGTTGCTGTCTGTTAAGGCCTGTGTATTGTGTCTACTGCTGATGTCTTGTAATGAGGTCAATAAGTAAAGAGGGAGCCTGTCCATGTAAGCATTTAAAAATCAGCTTTAAGTTAGAATAGCTAATGAAGCTTTCATCTGTCTTTTGTCCATCGTTTTTATTGTCTGGTTGTATAGTGTTGAATGAATGAATGAATGAATGAATGAATGAATGAATGAATGAATGAATGAACGAATGAATGAATGAATGAATGAATGAATGAAAACTTTATTAACAGATTGCAGAATGGGTACAGTACAGTACAGCTCAATACATACAATTGTTAAGGGGATGCAGACCAGAGAAAGACTTTCGTCTTGTTTACATCAGGGTCCCCCATTTTCAATTCATCGTAACATATATGACATACATGACATACAGATAGACAGTACTGCTACATCTATACATTTATGACATACCAGATTTGCAATTACAGTACTGTTTGTGATACAAAAAGAGTCCAGAAAGAAAAGAGTATATACATTAGGCGTAGAAACTGTACATTGGATTGGGTAGGTGGGGGTGGGGGGGGACTGTACATTGGAGGTGGTTGGGTGGGGGGGGGGGGGGGGGGGGGGGTTGGGTAGGAGTGGGGGGGGGGGGGGTTGGGTAGGAGGGGTGGGTGGGGACTGTACATTGGAGGTGGTTGGGTGGGTGGGGGTGGGGGGGGGTTGGGTAGGAGTGGGGGGGGGGGGGTTGGGTAGGAGGGGTGGGTGGGGGACACTGTACAACTGTACAAACAACACTGTACATTGGATTATTGACAAGACCATACTTGGTAATTTACTGTACATTGGAGGGGGTTGTGTTCGGACATTTACAGGGGCCAGTTTCGAGTTGCAGTCTCCCTTAGGTGTTTTTTGAGAGTGTTTTTGAAAGTGGGTAGTGATTCATTTACAGCTTTGGGTAGGGCGTTCCACATTGATGTGGCATAATTCCGAAACGTGTTTAGTCCCTTGTTTGAGCCGAATCTGGGTTTAACATGATTTGTGGAGCTCCCTCTGGTGTTGTGATCGTGGTATTCACTGACCTTTGGGAAGTATTTTGTCATGTACATGGGTACCTTGGTCGTGTAGTGTATCTTGTAGACCAGGCCCATTGCAAGTTGCTGTACTCTGTCGTCTACTCTAAGCCATCCTAGGTTGTCAAAGTGGGCAGGGGTGAGGTGGGTTCTAGGAGTAAGGTCAAGCAGTAGTCTGACCAGTTTGTTTTGAGATGTTTGTAATTTTGTTTTTAGCGCCTTTGAGGTGCTTTGGTACCATGAGGTGCAAGCATAGTCGTAGTACCCTTGAATGAGTGCTCCTGCTAGAGTCTTCAGGGTATTCTTGTTTACCAGTGAGCAGATCCGGTACAAGTAACGAGTTCGTTGGTTGACTTTTTTTATTACATTGGATGCCATTTTGTCACAGGAAAGATTTGCCTCTAGGATGGAACCCAGGTAGGTAATATCTTCTTTCCTTGTGACAATATTGTCACCCACTGTAACTGAGAAGCCGTCGGTCTTGCTGAGTTTGTTATTTGAACCGAAGAGAATGGACTCTGTTTTGCCCATGTGTAATGATAGTTTGTTATCAGCGAGCCATATGCAGATTTTGCCTAGTTCTGAGCTGAGGGTTTTTTCAACCTGTAACTTGTTCTTGTCAGAGACCAGCAGGGCTGAGTCGTCCGCAAACAGGAACAAGTTGCAGTCACAAGCTGACGACATGTCATTTGCATAAATTAGGAACAGTAGCGGACCTAGTATGCTTCCTTGTGGAACACCACAGTTTACTGTGAGGGGGGGATAGGGTACCGTTTACCTCCACTATCTGCTCTCTCCCCTCCAGGTAGGATTGCATCCAGCTCACTGATAGACTATTATGATGGGTTTTATATGCAGTATGATAGGGGTGAGAAATTCATAGCATGCATGTACAGCTGGGCTGTGTTAGGTACTCTCTGAAGCAGTTGAGATTTGATTAGACTTTTATTTTTTTTTACAGATTCTTGATTCTTGATTCTTAAGTACTTGACATTATCAACCTCACTGATGACCTCATTCTTTATTTTTACCATGAATATAGCCACAAAACGAATAAAGGTTAAAGGTATAATCTGTAATGTCATCAAATAGCAACCTTTAGGCAAAAGAGCCCCTCTTGGTATTGTGCTTTGTTTACGTTGTTAGTTTTTGTCTGATGTATGTGGTTTGGATTTGAGTGAGTATAGAGGAGGGCTTGCTACTGCTGGCCACACCTCAGGCTCTACCAAGAGAGGTCTGGAGACATTCACAGTATAATAAGTTACTAAACTCCAATTCACACGTTAGACCAAAACAAAACAAAAAGTAAACAAAGAGCAATACCAAGCGGGGCTCTTTTGCCTAGAGGTCACTGTTTGACAGCATTACAGATTCTACCTTTAAGTTGTAAAAAGCACCCCAACATGCTTTGCTTTGGGTGCACCCTGGAGTTGGTCTCAGCGTTTATTTCAGAACTTGAACAGACTTGAATGCGGCCCCATTGACTTTGCATTAATTTTGTGACTAACTAGCCAGAGCTGCAGCCTGCAGGTATCTGGTATGAGGAACAACATTGATTAATTGTGCTGAGAAAGGACTCTACTGATCGAAGACATCATTGGGAAGTAGGACATAGGGCTTGGGGTGCACAATTCTAAGTGATGGCACTCCTACTCTGAGAAGCTTATTTTACTGTAAACATCATTATGTGATATGACAAAAAATGCACTTAATCCTCAAATACCTTAAGCATCTAACCATACAGGTGGATTGTCTTGTCTCCTGCCTATCATGGAAATTAATACAGTAATAATATGTTAGTTGTTTATTTCTTGTATTATCCTGGTGGCACGTTAGTTGGAAATCATAGCCTGAAGAGAGATTCCTGTCACAGTGACAGGGTTCACACCAGCCTGAAGAGGGCCACATAGGCCGAGTCTACACGCCATTTGGAAATCATAGTAACCGGTTACTACGCTTTGCTTGCTTCATATCACAGCTGGGCAAACAAACACAGATCGAAATAAAGTCATGTAAGTCGGCGGTAAGTCATGTCATTTAATTTTACTTTCTCAGAAGCATTTTATACATATATTACATAAACATAATGCTTACCCTGAAGTTGTTGAAATGGTCCAACTTCTCAAAATTGAAATGGAGAGTCTGTCTGTTTACTGGGGAACTGCCATGTTTGTTTGGGCCATTTTTACTTTTACTTTTTTTTTTTTTTTTTTTTTTTAACTTTTACCCATCATAAAAATGACATACAAAATAGTATGTAGCAGTATGGGTATGTGTAACGGTTGTCACATCGTCACCTTAAACTTCGATGCCCCGAGGGAGTTTCAAACCCGTCTCCCACGTCGCTGGCAACAGCGACCGCTATACCAAGAGGTGAATTCACTTCTTTGTAACGTGTCTATGTGTCTTTTGAGGATGAGAGTGAGTTTAACCCATAGCACTGCTACTCACCCCAGTCACTTCACAACATCTGAAGTCCTTCGTGACTGCGCTTCGTGGTACCATCCGTTACATATGTAAGCACCTACCAAGCTGAACCGAATTTCACAGTGGTATATTAAATACTACCCTTTCATAATCTGGTAAATGCACCTATGTTTGTAAGTAAGTTGTATTTTCTTTGTTAAAATAAGTGGTCTACATGTTAAAATAATAGCTCTTCATTTTGACAGCCATCACTGCAGAGTATTTGGTCAATAACATGGGTCTCTCAGTCCATCCGCTCTGCAGTAAACAGAAGATATATTTCCTGGTATCTGTTCTCCCTAGAGAGAGAACGCCACACTCCAAAAATAAGAAATAAGACTCGTTTTAAGCAAATATGTACTTGAAATGAGTAAAATATGTGCTTGAAATGAGTAAAATAATATGGCGGTGCAGTAAACACATCTGGCTTGGCAAGATGAAATAAGTAAAAATATCTAAGGTTCTCTCCTGATTGGATGAAGTGGGAAGGAATACCAGAACATACATTTTTTGTTTACCGCAGAGTGGAGGGACTGGGGGACCCACGTTACTCACCAAACACTCTATATCATTGATGGCTGTCAGAATGTAGAGCTATTTAACACTTATTTTAACAAAAGAAATACCACTTACAGCACCTTCAAATGAAATAAAACATATACAACAAATTTTTTTTACAACGTTTCTGCCAATGAATGCAATTGTTATTTAAATTACATCACAGTGCATCCTCTGTCAATGCTCAATACGTGTGGTGCGGCAGTGGCTCAGGAGACAGAGCGGCCATCTGAAGGTTCACTCCTCTAAGTAGTGTGTGTCCTTGAGTAAGACACGGAACCCCTAACTGCTTCCGACAAGCAGGTGGGCGTCTTGCGTGGTTGTCTCTGCCATCAGTCAGTGCACGTGTAACATGGTTCATATTAATGCTTCCATGTGTGTGTATATGTGTCACTCTAAAATATTTTAGATTAGATTCAAATGTAATTTGTCACAAATACATGTCTAATAATAACTAGTGCTGTGCAGGTGATTAAAAACCTTTATCTAATTAATTACAGGATTTGTAATTAATTAATCTAATTAATCGCATTTTAATCACATAACAATTTTAGGCCTGATATTTTATATTCTATAATCATATTTCAAATTGCATGTGTCCGGATGTCAGAATTCAGTACTGTATCTACAAAACCTTCTGTTTAATCATCTTCCCTTTATTCATTTGCTTAGATTTTTCAGGTCTGGTCAATTTTAGCATGGTGTTCACAGTAAAAAAAAAATAGAATTTAATTGTTATTCTCATTTGGTTCATTACAATTTACTCAAGCCAAGTAACAGTCAGACACAGTATTTCTGACACAGGGAATACATTCCCTGAGATCCATAGATGTCCCTAGAATCAGATACCAAGAACATGCAAATGGCCATTTAAAAAAAAAGTTTGTAAATGTTTATTCTATGGTTTTATGGAATGAATGAGATAAAAAAAATAAAAAAAATAAAAAAGGATTATTAAAGATTTATATATTTTTTTAAATACATTTTGAGTTAATTTTCACAACACGATAATTTGCTGTGTAATTTATTAATCTAATTAACGCGATAAACTGACAGCCCTAATAATAAAATAAATGTACCTGGACCGGGTTACTGTGAAATCCCTTAGACTGCTTCACTACCAAATTCCTGTCCCCCAGTCTCCCATGCCCCCCCCCCCCCCCTCCCTTCATTCCGCCCTCCCTCCAGTTCACCAGGCGCGATCCATCTTGTTTACTACTCGGTGGGATTGCAGCCGACTATCGCGCATACAGTGTCTCAGGCCTCCTGTAATGATGACATGTGTCAACAAATGTACATGTCTGTTGAATTTATGTTGTGCCGTTGTTACTGTAAAAATGTAATGATTGTGATATGATGTTGTTAATGAGATGATGAGCTGTATGTGTATATGTCACTGGAATTTCCCCAAGGGGATCAATAAAGTATCTATCTATCTATCTATCTATCTATCTATCTATCTATCTATCTATCTATCTATCTATCTATCTATCTATCTATCTATCTATCTATCTATCTATCTATCTATCTATCTATCTATCTATCTATCTATCTATCTATCTATCTATCTATCTATCTATCTATCTATCTATCTATCTATCTATCTATCTATCTATCTATCTATCTATCTATCTATCTATCTATCTATCTATCTATCTATCTATCTATCTATCTATCTATCTATCTATCTATCTATCTATCTATCTATCTATCTATCTATCTATCTATCTATCTATCTATCTATCTATCTATCTATCTATCTATCTATCTATCTATCTATCTATCTATCTATCTATCTATCTATCTATCTATCTATCTATCTATCTATCTATCTATCTATCTATCTATCTATCTATCTATCTATCTATCTATCTATCTATCTATCTATCTATCTATCTATCTATCTATCTATCTATCTATCTATCTATCTATCTATCTATCTATCTATCTATCTATCTATCTATCTATCTATCTATCTATCTATCTATCTATCTATCTATCTATCTATCTATCTATCTATCTATCTATCTATCTATCTATCTATCTATCTATCTATCTATCTATCTATCTATCTATCTATCTATCTATCTATCTATCTATCTATCTATCTATCTATCTATCTATCTATCTATCTATCTATCTATCTATCTATCTATCTATCTATCTATCTATCTATCTATCTATCTATCTATCTATCTATCTATCTATCTATCTATCTATCTATCTATCTATCTATCTATCTATCTATCTATCTATCTATCTATCTATCTATCTATCTATCTATCTATCTATCTATCTATCTATCTATCTATCTATCTATCTATCTATCTATCTATCTATCTATCTATCTATCTATCTATCTATCTATCTATCTATCTATCTATCTATCTATCTATCTATCTATCTATCTATCTATCTATCTATCTATCTATCTATCTATCTATCTATCTATCTATCTATCTATCTATCTATCTATCTATCTATCTATCTATCTATCTATCTATCTATCTATCTATCTATCTATCTATCTATCTATCTATCTATCTATCTATCTATCTATCTATCTATCTATCTATCTATCTATCTATCTATCTATCTATCTATCTATCTATCTATCTATCTATCTATCTATCTATCTATCTATCTATCTATCTATCTATCTATCTATCTATCTATCTATCTATCTATCTATCTATCTATCTATCTATCTATCTATCTATCTATCTATCTATCTATCTATCTATCTATCTATCTATCTATCTATCTATCTATCTATCTATCTATCTATCTATCTATCTATCTATCTATCTATCTATCTATCTATCTATCTATCTAAATCAAACCGTCCATTAAGTGCTTTAAGCATAGGTCCCGGCAGGAAGTAATAATACAGCGTTTTCCAAAGTAAATGATATTTATTGTAAATAAAGGGAATGAAACCCACAAACACACAAACAATAGGGATAAGGTAAAGGTAAGGGAAACAAACGGGGATATACAACCAGACAAACAACACTAAGTAAAGGTAAACACTAAACAAACACAACTGTCACAGAACACAACCCAACAACCCACAGGGTTGGCAATCTGGGAACCACCCAGCAATAATTCTCAGCGGACTGAGAGCAGGGGACACAAACAGGCTGGATAAGCTGGTCAGAAAGGCCAGTAGCATGGTTGGGGTGGACTCCCTAGCGAGGGTGGCGGAGAGGAGGAGCCTTGCTAAGCTCCAGGCCATCAGGGAAAACCCCTCCCACCCACTATACACAGACTTGGCTGACAGGAGGAGCATTTTCAGTGCTAGGCTCACAATGCAGCACTGAACGGCACAGGAAGTCCTTCATTCCAACAGCCATCAGACTATACAATGCCTCACTGCATCACTGAGCACAGAGTGACAGTTACCATCTTCCTGGACTCTTACTTTTGAAACAGCACTGTGCAATATTACACCTACTGTAGACTTCAGTATATTTTTACTGTATTTATTTACTGTATATTTTATTGCATTTTTATTCAATCTTATTTTATTCTTATCCTAGGCAATTCATTTGTTATTCTTATTCGTGACCTGTTCTGTCTAAATGTTTAATGTTGAGCGATTTGCAGTGTATTTTTATTCTATTCTATACATTTTGGCATTTTGGAGTAGAGCTTCGGACTCATGATCAGAAGATCACCGGTTTGAGCCCCGGTCAAGGCTGTTGACACACAGAAAAAATTTACTAACCAATATAAATGGCATAGTCATTCTCCCATATTTAATAACAATTTACTCCTTATCAGATTTACCAAATGGGAAAAGAAGGGCATACATACATTAGGGGATATTTTCAACAAACAGGGTTTCTGTAACTATCGAGATATACATAACAAATTTAACCTCACCTGCTCTACTTATTATTTCTATCTACAATTAAGAGCTGCTTTGAAGGCTCATGGAGTTCCTTTAAAGAGTACACTTGAGCACCACAGATATCACAAATTATTTTATGAAAAGGAGACATCGAGAGGCTTCGTCTCTGACTTTTATCGTCACTTACTTACGTCTTCGTATGAAGTCCTTCCCCTAGACTCAGTTTGGAGGAAGGATATACCAGACTTGGAAGTGGATTTTGATTGGGATGAAGTCTGGGCAAACGTTCGGCTGTCGTCACGCAACCCGGATCATCAACAGATTAATCTTAATTTTATTCATAGGACTTACTTGACTCCTAGACGATTGTACCTTATGGGGCTTAAACAGGACTCTCGATGCTCATTGTGTTTAAAGGGTGAGATTGGTACATTTATGCATATGTATTGGGAATGTCCCCCTGTTAAGATATTCTGGGAAGAAGTAACCACACAATTATCAGAACTTTTGTTTCTGACCATGCCTTCGGTATTGTTGCTGAATGATGTCTCTCAGTTATCACACTCAATACATGTTAAGAGGCTAATCTTGTCCGGTCTTACGGCTGCCAAAAAGCTAATAGCATCACGCTGGATTCAACCGGAAAAAATTTCCCTGAAGGTATGGATTCTTACCTATCTAGATGTGATTTATTTAGATTTATTTATATACCGGACGAATTGTCAAAGAAGCCAACATAGCAATTTGGTCAGATATGGTGGAGAAGATAAAGCACAGCATTTGAATTTGTAATCCTTGGTGTTGAACGAAATGGTGGTTATTGTCCAAGGCGGGTCCTGAGGGGTGGGGGGGGGGGGGGGGTGGGGGGGGGGGGGGGGGTAGGGGGGGGGGAAGGAGAAAGGAGGGGTGCAGAAGAGCTAGCAAGAGCATTTGTATGTATTGTAGTGTATCGTAATTATTATGTATATATCCTTTAATCTACATTTATTTTGATTTAAATACTGGACTATCATAGTCCTATGATTTATTGTGGATTTTTACTTTTAATGTTTGTGTGTCTAGTTTTATGTCATGTAAAAAAAATAGAAAATCAAAAAATGTGTTCACAAAAAAAAGGGCTGTTGTCGAAAAGTGGTGTTGTTGTCGAGCAGGGAGCACTCTGTCCTATGGACTTGTCAGTAACAATGCCCCTGTTATGGTGATAGGCCAGGGACACTGTACAGCTGCGAGTGCCATCCTTCGGATGAGACGCTAAACCGAGGTCCTGACTGAATTCGGTCGTTAAAGAACTCAGGGCGCCTATCGGAAAGAGTAGGGGGTTCCCCCGACGTTCCTGGTCCAATTCCCAATCAGGTCTCTGACATCAAGGCCACCTAATCATCCCTCCCCCTTACAATTAATATATAAGTAGGTATATAGAAGAATTATAAATACAGGTACTATTCAGACAGATATGGATATATAATTAAATATATATGATTGTGTCTGACTTTGACGCACATAAGTAGATACATGTTAATGTAGCAGATAATATATAATATAGTGTGTACAGTGCCAGACAGGACGCGTGTATCCTTTCGGCAACAAACGTTTCCTTCCGCGTTGCTCTGATTGGTCAGCGTTCTACGCTCGTTTCGCCCCTACGCCGGTAGCACGCGCATGCGCATTTTGTTTTTGCCCCCACACGCCCACACGCTCACACACGCAGGTTTTAATAATAATAATAATGCAGGTTTTGCCGCCACGCCGGTAGATAATAATAATAATAATAATACTTAGAATAATAATACTTAGACAAACGCACGCAATTGGCACAAGTGTAAATTATGCATTTGTCACTCAGTTTTAACATTGATGCACTTAGCTCAACTCGTTCGCCAGCTTGCTGTGGAGCCTATAGTCACAAGTTCAAATCACTCTAACAGTAGTTCAATTCCTTTTCTTTTTTTTTACGTTTAATTAATTTATCATCGCTCTATATTAACGTAACTAGCTATTCATATCAATCGAAATAACGTTCATCTCTCTATATTAACGTAACTAGCTATTCATATCAATTGAAATAACGTATTGTATTGTTTTCATCTTTCTATATTAACGTGATTCCATCAACACATAGGTAATATTTAGATCACAGGCTGGTCATGCATAATCTCGCCCACCAGACTAGGTTGCACAAGTCAATCAATAGATTACACTTTCTGTAGGCCTATCACTCACCTACTCATTCTGTTGTGACACAACATGACATGTTAGGGTTGTCACCTTCCGTGATCGCGTTTGAACCAATGTGTAAAAAATCTGTTTTAGATTAGGCTGTAAAAATCATCAATTTATTGCCATCATGGACCAATAACAGAACAGATTGACAGGTGGTGACAAAGCACAAGACTGGGCATTTATTTAAAAAACATACATACCCTAACCACATAACAGATATTTAAAAGGTAATTAACAGGCATGTTCTGCAACATATATCCACTCTTGAACAATTACGTTAATATAGAGAGATGATAAATTAATTAAACGAAAAAAAAAAAAAAAAAATTGAACTAAGAGTGATTCGAACTTGTGACCATAGGCTGCACAGCAAGCTGGCGAACGAGTTGAGCTAAGTGCGTCAATGTTAAAACTGAGTGATGAAGTATTATTATTCTAAGTATTATTATTATTATCTACCGGCGTGGCGGCAAAACCTGCATTATTATTATTATTATTATTCAAACCTGTGTGTGTGAGCGTGTGGGCGTGTGGGGCCAAAAACAAAATGCGCATTACCGGCGTAGGGGCGAAACGAGCGTAGATCGCTTAGCCAGCAGGCTAAATGGTCCCGACGCTCGGCTGGTTGAACTGGAGCTAGGTAGCCAGCAGGCTAAATGGTCCCGACGCTCGGCTGGTTGAACTGGAGCTAGGTAGCCAGCAGGCTAAATGCTCCCGACGCTGAACTGCCTGCGCCGGTCTGTCTGTCGAAGACCAAGGGAACCACATCAGGCTTCAGCTGATTAGTGGTCTTCTGGACAAACCTCCCACCCCCAACAACATAATCCGAGGCAATGAAGTGTTAAGATCTTCATTCCCTGTCCAACAGGCTGATCGCGCCGCCTGAGTGCAGCCAGCCTGAGCCAACTTGCCAACAACACTGTTTTTTTCACTGGTAGTTTGTGGAAATTAACCAACTTTCCTCTCTCTTTCACATGGACTGACCCGACAGTCCATGTTTACTATGCAGCTAACCAGCAGTGTATACACCAAACCAACACTGTGACGTCAGCAACAAAATGGCGGCACACATGTTCATAAATGCTACATACTGTAAATTGACATTACAAATCGTTTTTTCTTAGAAACGCCTTATTTTTATAACGTGATTTTTTCCGTGGTTTATCTAAATACTAATTTGATGCTATGACTATGTGTTTATCGCTATGCTTCATCTCCCCTTTAAGGTTTGAATAATTATGTCAATTATACATCAGTTAAGCCACAGATTAAGTAGTTAGGGTATGATGTTCTTTGTTAATTAAATCTGTTTGGTTTGTCAAATTCATTTGATAAATTGTTAAATTATATTTATATATTATATTATCATTATTATAATAATTATTGCCTTTATTTTTACTTAAAAAATCATTGAGGGCAGGACCTCATTTACAATGATAGAGATTCAAAGACACCAAATAAAAAGTTAGAGATAATCAATTAAAACAAATATATAAAGATACAAGATAAAAAAAAATCGAATAAAACTGGTACAAACAGAGACACAATGGCTTAGAATAATGGATTTAAAATGTCCAAGGGTTACCAAGCTGGTGGTCGTGGTCTGAGAAAAGAAACTAAAGGCAGATCTGACAAGCCTGAGGGACCTGCAGTCATTAGACCATGTGTCCTACTGTATTGTCCAGACTCCAGAGGACCAATCTAGCATAGTTGTTAAATAAATGTACCCCAGTTGCTATTGCATGTACATATTTGTGTTTATTACACGTATATGCATGGACCGCGGAACGCATTTGGAATAGGTATGGCCAATTAATTAATTAATTAATTAATTAATTAATTAAAAAAAAAAAAAAAAAAAAAAAAAAACACTCCAAAAGTTGGTAGGGCGTTGGTAGGAAACGTGTACCTGGTGGTAGTCCATGGCCTCTCTGTGGTATTTGCTACTCTCGTGTTTTACGTTTTTCCAATTTTGAAATCCAAGCACTGAAAATGCATTCTCGTTGGTTTTGCTTAAACCAGAACCGAGTCCTTTCATTGTCCAAAGATGACATTGTGTACAGAACAGTTTCGCTCTTGTTTGGCAAAACGTTAGCCATCTGTGGTCCTTGAACCACTTGGAATGAACAGACCGATTTCTCTGAGATGTACCTTCTCCCTGTATCCGTTTTGTTTACTTTTGTACCTGCAAGAACAGTGGGGTCATCTGGTTGATTGGACTTTGATAGATCCCTGCAGCACTCACACTGCACACTGCGCGGACGTAAATGTATTTGCTGATATACATTTGACTGTTAATGTTAATTAATGTTATTATTTTATTATTATTATTATTATTATTATTATTATTATTATTATTATTATTATTATTATTATTATTATTATTATTATTATTATTATTATTATTATTATTATTATTATTATTATTATTATTATTATTATTATTATTATTATTATTATTATTATTATATTATTATTATTATTATTATTATTATTATTATTATTATTATTATTATTATTATTATTATTATTATTATTATTATTATTATTATTATTATTATTATTATTATTATTATTATTATTATTATTATTATTATTATTATTATTATTATTATTATTATTATTATTATTATTATTATTATTATTATTATTATTATTATTATTATTATTATTATTATTATTATTATTATTAAAGTTATTAAAGTTATTAAAGTTATTAAAGTTATTAAAGTTATTAATGTTTACATAATGTTTGAGTTTGATACACCCAAGGTCACCACTGCACCCCCCCCCCCCCAAAAATCAAATCATCGCCGCGCTACCAACCGGTTAACTCTTTTCACTGCGACAATACACAGAAGGTTAACCCTTTCACGACCGTCGGTTGTGTGATAATAAAGGGTTAACCCTCCATCGTGTGGCAGTGAAAGGGTTAACAGTTATACAGTAAAGTACTGCACCTTTGTTTTTTACAAGCAAGAACAAGAGCTAAGAATAAATGTAAAGTGCACACTAAAGAATTAAAACAAATAAACAACTTAGCTAACACACAATAATAATAATAATAACAATAACAAACAATAAAAGAATGTGCAAATTTGCTTTCAAAGAAAATTAAGAAGAAAGAAAGACTGTGAACACCTAAAGCTGAGGCTCAGATCGACCGACCGTTTTAGATTTTTTGCTCATTTTCCCTTATGTTAGAATATTTTTTATGTAAAAATAATGGTTGCAGATATAGAGGGCGCCAAAACTGCGCAGAGCAAAACAAATAAAAAATAAAAATTTACAAAAATTTAATAATTTTTTTTTTTTTTTTTTTTTCACCCCAAAAGTTGGTAGGGCCACGGCCCTACTGGCCATACCGGTTCCGCGGTCCATGCGTATATGTACATACATACCAACTGTTTCGCCTGTTTTATTCTCCACCCATTGATCATCCATAGCAACACTATCACCGACATCTAAGAAGGGAGATCCCACCTTGAACGGCCCTTCTAAGGTTTCTCCCCTCCACATTGACTGTGGTGCTTTTTTCCTATTGCTAGGTTTTTCCTTACCTTCGCGTGGATACCTTGCTTTTATTTATTTTACATTTTATTTAGGATTTCCTGGTGTTTTTTGTTTTGTTCTTGATTTATTGTGATGTTTCTTCTAGACTTGTTTAAAGAAGACGTGTCCGGCCCATGGGGACATTAACGTGTGTTGTCGGGCCTTACAAATACATATTATTTGATTTGATTTATGTGATGTAATATGGTAGTTTTTCAATAAGGGCCTTCTAGATACAAACAAATACATATGTCTATCACATCTCTCAGACAGAAAAAAACACCTAACTTTTTCATATTGCAATGATGAGTGCTATAAACATCACCAGTAATAACAATTTAAATAATAATCTCTTAAGCCCTAGCCATATTTTCAGGAAATTTGCCTAAAAATACATATCTAAGTAAATGGGAAGATTGCTCCACTTCTACAAGGCCCATTTGCATGGTCTTGAATATAGCTTGATTTTGATTGACAGGGGCTGGTGTGAGCTGGGAAGTGTAGTTTTTTTTTTATTCAGAGCCCATCGAAAGCCCTGGGTCTCTTCTCTCAAAAGACTATACACTCAAGTTAGGTTGCGCCAAGCCCTCCCGTCAATAAGCGTCTTTTTCCGACTCGATGGGCTGAGATTTCTATAAGCTCATATTTCACTAATAACACTTAAAATCATTGGTAAACATAGTGCTGAAAATATACATGTTGACTGCTGTTTTGACAGGGTTAGGGTCTTTACTACTTACTTGTTCGACTTATTTTACCTTGCTAAATCGGATAGCTAGCTATCAAGCACGTACAAACATCAATCGTGTTCTAGCTAGTTAACGGTTAATCAACACGGCATGATAGTTTTGCTAATCCTCATATGCAAAACTAACTTGTATTGTATTTTACGAGGGCATGCCCTCAACAGCTTAACCTCTGTACTATAGGGTAGTACAGCATTTATTGGCCATGCTAATTAATGCCTCGATTAATATTTTTATATATTTTTAGCTAGCTAGCAGATTTAGCAAGGTAAAATAAGTCAAACAAGTAAGTTGGTCAGCCAACATGAATTTAGCGCTGTGGACTTACTTGCGCTGTTGCCAGCTCCTTCCTCCTCCTCGATAGTCGAGGATCACGTAGAAGGCTTAGATCTCTTTTTTTCTGGCTTCCATGTTCCAGCTTTGCCCACAACAAGCGCTAAGATCAGAGACTCTAACGGCTCTATAAAGACGTGCGTGGCTACTGTATGATCGCAATAGATACGTCAAACAGGGGTGCTTTCAAATTCAATGCTAATGTTCGCAAACGTTTGCAAACTATTTCAAACTTCTCCCTTTCCTGAAGAGGAAATAGAATAAAGGAGTGGGTGGGTGAAAATTATATTTGTAAGGGTGAGGAATGTTACACAGCTTTTAGTTTGAGTTTGAGAATCTACACAAGAGAGTACCTGTCAGTCTCAGACATCTTGGAAAGAGACTTTATTTTTTTCTTTTTACATTTTGTTTTATATTTGGTATTTTTATATGGAGTGTCAAAAGAGACTTGAAGTATATTTTTGATTATCCTACTAGACGATAATAACACAACTTATTTATGATCAAGATGGCCAAGTTACCAGCCCCAGACGGGAATGTGGATATGAGACACAGCTGTCTCCAGCCTAAGAAAGACACACTAATAGTGCTGGGCGATTCTTGCTAAAATGTGAATCACGATTTTTCTCTCTAAGAATTGAGATCACAATTCTCTCACACGATTCTTATTTTTTCAATAAAATCATTTATTGCACTCTTTCAGACAACATATATATGAAAGTGCTTGACTTAAACTTAAACATAACATATATGAAAGTGCTTGACTTAAACTTAAAAGTCACTTGTAACATACAAAAGAACTCAAGTCAGAATCAGCATAATTTAAAATCATCATTTAATTTTTTTTTTAATATATATATTTTTTAAATAAAATATATATATTTTTTTTATAAAAAAAAATCGTCATAATTTAGAAATTAGATTGCATAGGTCTATGAATCGAGATCGATATTTTTTCCGATTAATTGCCCAGCCCTACACACTAATATGTTAAATTGATAACAACCATGTAAATGAGGACACAATCCCCCCAGACTGATTTAATCACTCATACACACACACACATCGCCCCAGACTGATTTAATTACCCTCCCATACACTCTCTCACACACACACAGGGCCGCCTCAGGGGGTGTGCAAGAAGTGCGGTCGCACAGGGCCTCGCGGGAAGGGGGGCCTCGCAAAAATAAAAAAAAAATAAAAAGATTTATATATATATATATATATATATATATATTTTTTTTTTTTTGCGATGCCCCCCTTCCCGCGAGGCCCTTTTTCATCACAGACCTAAAATCTAGTTTTGCTTACATGCTTATATATTTCACATTAGACACGTTTGTAGAATAGCGTTCTGGGCTCTGCGGCTCTGCAGATATACTATTGGTTTCATTCAATTACTTTTGTGCAAAGCATCGTTGGAGGACTAACACTAGGGGGAGCCGAGCTGGTTGGCGTCGGTCTGGTAGTCGGTAGAGAGATGTGAAGAAGACCGGATCCACGAGGGGAGGTGGTACAGCCAGGTACAGGGTCTATTCAGTGCTATCCACAGGAGCGAGTGGATGTCTTTTGAAAAGCAGCATCGGAGCAGAAGAAATAACACTGTGTGCCGTAAGCTTGTTATCAATATACCAAGTATGATTAGGTTATGCCAAGATGAAGAGGACGTTCGGCAGATGGACTGAAGATGAAAGTTGTTGCGTGTTAGAACCTTCAGTCAGGCTATATAGCTATGTCGGCTAGTAGCTTAGCTAAAGGCAGCAGCTAACTAGCGTTAGCTAGCTAGCGTTAGCTAACGCTAGCTAACTAGCGTTAGCTACGTTATCGAGTGCTAACGTGTGGCAGATAAACTAGGAACAGACTCCCAAGTAAAAAGTTAATTCCAACGGGGGGACAATATCATGGATGGGACTTTTTCATCTCCACGGTAGGAAAATGCGTCGACGTCGTCTCCTTCCTCTTGGACTTCAACTTTGCCATTGATTCTGCGTTAGGGTGAGTTTTTCATGGAATCTATTCTGTTCCTGCCGTGGTCTCTCTGTCTCTCTCTCTCTCTCTCTCTCTGGCCTTGCTCTGGTGGAGGGTGTGCCACTGTGTGTGTGCCATCATGTTAACGTTAGCCTCAGTTAAACCTTGCAACGCCTCGTTAGATGAAGCTGTGTTCTGAGGTGTCCTGTGTTCTGAGCTGTGTTCTGAGCTGTGTGCTGAGCTGTGTTCTGTGCTGTGTTCTGCATGTGTTCTGTGTTCTGAGCTGTGTTCTGAGATGTGTTCTGAGCTGTGTTCTGTGTTCTGAGCTGTGTTCTGTGCTGTGTTCTGAGATGTGTTCTGTGTTCTGAGCTGTGTTCTAAGCTGTGTTGTGTTCTGAGCTACATGTGTTCTGAGCTTATATAGTGCTTTTACTAACTATATTTCTCTCTCCTCTGGTCAGGGGCATTGCCGGGTCTGTGCAGCGATAACACTGTATATTGACTTTAGAACGGGAGCTCTCTCTTGCTCTCTCGCTCTCTCTCTCTCTCTCTCTCTTGCTATATGTTGACTGTATCATGCCCAGCCTCGGGCAGCGCTATTATTTAAGAATATGTTGACTGTATGACATTTTTTTTTATTTTATTTTTTTTATTACTTACGCGTTTAAATCTCGCACAGGGCCTCGCATTTCTCCCAGACGGCACTGCACACACACACACACACACACACACACATGCACACACACACACACACACACACACACACACACACACACACACACACACACACATACACGCACACACACATGCACGCACGCACGCACACAGAACACTCCCAGAAACTCCAGACTAAAGCCAAATTACCATCTGAGGTGGAGCCCCGATTCACCCCTTGTCAAAAGATTTCGTAATCACGCGGCTCGCAAGACTCGCAAAGCACTTCCGCCATTCCATTTCACACAGCTGCGTCACCAGTTGCCTTATAAGGAGCTATGGAGGCGTTGTTTTGTATGCAAATGAGCTGAGCGGGAACGCGCTTTCGAGTTTAAGACAGAATGCCATTCTCCAAGCAGATATCAGATAATATAATTTGTGCGACCTTTTCAGCCACTTAAGACATATTACCAGCACATTCAGGACTCAGAGTGTACTTGTCATAGAATATGTCTCAGTGGTTCCAAGATAAGTCTTCCAGAATATATCTTTGAAAATTTTTCGGGAATGAGACCCAAATTGTTATTAGAACCTGTTTATCAAAGGAACCTTTGTAATACTTGTGACTTGGACCAGCTCATTTTGATAAAAATAGGGGTCAACATTTTAGATATAACAACAAGGTTGACCATTGATAGACACACAGCTTAGCCGAGGCTGTGTCGAAGATGGACCTATTCTGCTGTACTGTGAAACTGCTGTTTGCTCTGCTATAATAAATCAACAACCAACCAATGGAGACATTTTCTCTGACCTCGTTGTCCAAGTCTACCTTCTTCCCATGGACCAGAACCAGTTATATTTCGTATGGCTATCGCGTCCCGCTCAAGCCTATTGAGATACCCCTTATCTCCTTGTACCTAGTGTACACCACCACGAACAATTTATGCACCCACACCTGACCGGGTCCCGCCTCTATGGAGGCGTAGCCTATAAGACCATGGTACTGGTCACCAAACACCCTTCCTCTATTTTCGTTCCATCATACTGGATGCTGTGCACCTTATGTAACTAGTAGTATGAAAATATTAGAGAAGGTTCGTAATGTTGAAAGCTTACCGGAGGTTTGCTTTTCCCTGGCATCTTCGGAGCATGTTTCAGCGACACATTGGGCCGGTGCTGATGTTTCCTCGGCTGACGACCGCAGACCGAGGGGCAGCGTACAAGGTTTGACTATCAAGTCGGCTTGTACAAAGGTAAGGCCTGTGTCATTAGGCATCAATGTCAGTATTGGTAATGCTGTGGAGTATGTTTCAGCGCCAGGGCCGGGGCGGCTTGGTGATCGTTCCACTGCAGTGGACGGTTTCCTGGCAATCCTGGATCACGCTGCTAACGTTAATGCTACTACTGCTACTTCTGCTAATGCTAACGTTGACGCTGAAATGGGTCGTTGTTCTAATAATCCCCGCCGCGGGATACCGCTTTTCCCTCCTCTTACCAGCTTCATTGATGAAGGTCAGTCGGTGGTTGATGTGGGGGGTTTCGCTGAGTCCTATTTACCTTTTTTACAGGTGAACGGGCTAACAACAGGGTGCAGGCCGGGTGTACCGTGGCTAAGCAGCCAGGTAGCTTTGTTCCTGTGCCCCGGCGGGGATGAACGACGTCCCGCCCGGCCGATGCTTGATAGCAAATCGGCTCGGAGGGTGGCAGTATGGACGGATGAGTTGTATACTGCTACAGGATGGTATTTGGCGGCGGCCAGTGTTATGGCTCAGCTGGCTAGTTTCCTATCCATATTGGCGTCGGGTAGTAGGACTTTTGGTCCAGCCGACATTGTAAACATGTTGCATGTTTGTGGTGTTATAGAGATCTTGACTCAGTCGCAAGCTATAACTGTGGGGAGGATTAGGATGCTATCAACTTTTGTTGTTAGGCATGTTTGGTTGGAGCAATCTCCTCTTGGGGAAGAGGATAGGTTTTCTCTCCTCACGACTCCTTCTTCCACAGATAGTCTTTTTGGGCATTCTGTGGAGGCGCAGGCGGCTGTTGATCTGGGTCCTACACCCCCTCACGCTGTGCAGCCAGAGGTGGGAGCACGGTCTCGTCAACGACTGTGGCGAGATCCTGGACAGGCGGCCATGTTTCCCCCGCCAGCGGTGCCCTGGGTGGAGAGTCAACAGGGTACCACAAGGCCGACAGCCTTGGCGGCCGAGGGATCGGCCATTTTGGGTGAATTCGAGTTTGGTAAAACAAGCCGTCGTCACTTTGCCGCGAGCAGCCCGCTCCCCGTTCAATCCTCTCTCTGTTACCCATGGAAGCGGCGCTCTGATCGTTCTCCTTTGGCTGCCGGCCGCGAACCTTCATTGAAGCGTATGCGGCCCCATTCTTCACTTCTCATGGGGACAGGGGCTGACACCCAGTTGATGGCTGAGCCTGGGTCTGTCCGTGAGAATGTTCCGTCGCACGGTTCCTGCACCACACGTTGTGTGTTGGATGAGCCTGGTGTTATAGCTGCCACTAGCTAAAGTGGTCAGCTGGGGGACTCGAGGCCTCTTCTGTTGAATGCACAGCAGGGGTTACCCCGGCTTCGCCTTCGCCAGGCGGGGTATCGCGCTGGTGCCTCCCACTCCCGTCACAGCGGCAGTGGTCTGCAAAGGAGAGGCGAGCGTGATTTGGGTGGTAGCAATATCACTGCAGGGCTTCGGCGTGTAGGAGCCCATGGGGTCCTCATGCCTTGCGTGTCTAGCTGTGGAACAACTCCTCAGCATGCGCTAGAGGGGTGTTCAGGGGGGGGGGGGTGTGTCAACCAGTTTGATGACAGCTTCTCCCGTATCAAACCGGCCCTTTCTGTCGGGGTCCCCCCTTGGGTGCGTCGCACAGCGGGAGGGACCGGGCCAACTATATACTGTTCCTTGCGGCCCAGCGTCAGTTGACGGCGGGTGCGCTGTGGGATTATTTTCCCAATTGGCGACAAGAATGCCGTTTGGGGGGGTGGATGGAGAGAACGTTGAGGGGGGGGCTTGTTTTTCAGTTCGCACAACCCCACCCTCCGTTCTCAGGTTTGGTGCCGACCCTATTGTCAGGGTCAGACGCAGTGACAGCCCTGGCCGACGAGATCCAATCTCTGTTGGCGAAGCAGGCCGTCGTCGTGGTTCCGAGAGAGGACGCGATGTCAGGCGTCTACTCCCGTTATTTTCTGGTGCCCAAGAAAACAGGGGGGGTCAGACCTATACTGGATCTGTCCGCGTTCAATCGGTTGATTGTAGCGAGACCGTTCAGAATGTTGACCGTCAAACTCCTTCTGCTTGCTGTCAGGAGGGGAGACTGGTTCACCTCCATAGACCTGAAGGATGCGTATTTTCATATCCCCATTTACCCTCCTCACAGGAAATTCCTACGGTTCATGTTTCAGGGCGTAGCGTACGAGTACCAGAGGATGCCGTTCGGTTATTCGCTGGCTCCCCGCACATTCAAGTGCGTGGCGACTGCACTGGAGCCCTTACGTCGTCGGGGGTTACGAGTTCTATTCTATCTCGACGACATTCTACTCCTCAGTCGTTCGGAGGAGGTTGCCAGGTCTCATACCAGGCTGGTGGTGGAATTCCTCACCAACCTGGGTTTTGCTGTGAATTGGAAGAAGAGTACCCCTCTTCCCAGTCAACAGGTGGAGTACTTGGGCTTGACGTTGAGGTCAAGGCCCATGATTGCAACCCTCTCGGAGCAGCGTCGGGTGGTTCTCCGTCACGCGCTCAGGGGTTTCCGTCTGGGAGGGACGGTCACGGCGCTGCAAGTGATGCGTCTGCTAGGCATTATGGCATCTGCTCACACAGTGGTTCCTCTTGGCCTCCTCTTCATGAGGAGGATACAGAGGTGGTTTCTCTCTATGAGAATAGATCCGGTGAGGGACAAAAGGAAACGGTTGATGGTTCCTTTGTCGATATGGGGAGATCTCGCCCACTGGAGGAGGCTGGGTATCCTCACCATCGGGGTCCCCATAGGCAGCAGTAGCTCACACGTCACGGTCTTCACCGACGCCTCTCTCACGGGTTGGGGAGAGACGTGTCGGACCCACGCAGTCGGGGGCAGCTGGACGGGTCATGCTGGCCCAGCTACCCCGCATATCAATG
This sequence comes from Notolepis coatsorum, assembly GCF_963971535.1. NCBI lineage: Eukaryota > Metazoa > Chordata > Actinopteri > Aulopiformes > Paralepididae > Notolepis > Notolepis coatsorum. Next base: position 208,219,418 of record NC_140165.1, read on the forward strand.
TGTTGGAGTTGAAGGCGGTCCTCCTTGTCCTCAAACGGTTCGACCACCTGGTGGTAGGCGAACACGTTTTGGTCAGGACAGACAGTATGACGGCAGCGGCGTATATCAACAGGCAGGGTGGGACTCGTTCCATCCGCCTGCTCCGGGCGGCGGTCGAACTTTGGCTATGGGCATCCCGCAGGCTGCGCAGTCTGAGGGCACTCCACATTCCTGGTACAGAGAATATGGGGGCGGATATGATGTCTCGGGGCGGTCCTCATTACGACAAGTGGGAACTCTGCCCCGACATAGTCAGACAGATCTGGGATCGGTTCGGGGAGGCCTCGGTAGATCTGTTTGCGTGCCGACGCTCTCACAAGTGCCCCTTGTGGTTCTCGCTCAGTCGAGTCAGTGGGGGTGGATGCCTTTTCGACCTTTCCATGGCCGCCCGGTCTTCTGTACGCCTTTCCTCCTGTACATCTGTTGAGTCAGCTGTTGGAGCGGATACGGAGGGAGCGCAGGACGGTGATCCTGGTCGTGCCGGACCGGGGCAAGTCAGTATGGTTCCCGGTCTTGATCCAGCTTCTGGTCGCTCCTCCTTGGGTCATTCCTTGGTCGGCGACGGCCCTCTCACAGCACGACGGGTCACTGTTCCAGTTTCCGGCGTTGGGCCAACGGCTGTTGGTGTGGCTGGTGGGAGGGTGAGTCTGGAGAGGATGGACCCTTCGGTGGTTGATACCATCCGGAGTGCGCATGCTCCCTCCACTGTCGCGGTTTACGCGGGCAGATGGCGTGCGTTCCAAGAGTGGTGTAAGGCGGGGGGCCGGGACCCAGTCTCCTGCCCCCTGGATGCTGTCCTGAGTTATCTCCAGTCTCTCCTTGATAGACTGTCGGCTTCGACGGTGAGGGTATATGCGGCAGCTATATCCTCCTATCATGAGGGGTTTGAGGGGACTGTCTTGTTCAGCCACCCTCTTGTGAAGCGTTTCCTGCTTGGCGCTCGACGCGTTAAGCCGGTGCAACGCTCCTTGGCTCCGACTTGGGATCTTCAATTGGTCCTCGGTCGGTTGTCCTTGGCCCCGTTTGAGCCACTCGAGCAGGCGCCGTTGGAACGGCTGTCTTTCAAGACTGCGTTCCTGCTGGCTGTCACTTCCGCTAAACGCGTGGGTGAGCTCTGTGCTCTCTCGGTACGTCCAGAGTGCCTGTCTTTTCGGGCCGATTGCGGTGCCACTCTGCGACCTAATCCTGCTTTCATGCCTAAGAATATCCGGAGTTCCTTCCGCTCCCGGGATATTGTGGTTCAGGCGTTTCGTCCTCCCCCTCACGCTAGTGAGTTGGATGCGGGCCTTCACCTGTCATGTCCGGTCCGTGCTTTGGGAATTTACCTCAGCCGTACTCAGGACCTCAGGGTTACCGATCAGCTTTTTGTCTGTTACGGTGGTTATCGTGCCGGTAAGGCACTGTCGAAACAGCGCCTGTCCCATTGGTTGTGCGAGGGCATTACCCTCTGCTACACATTGGCTGGGCAGGATCCCCCTGGGGGCATCAGGGCGCACTCCACTCGTGGGGTGGCTGCCTCTGCCGCTCTCCTGGGTGGGGCCTCGGTGGAGGACATCTGTGCTGCAGCTTCATGGTCCTCCCCGGGCCCCTTTGTAAGGTTTTACCTCATGGACATGACCGGGGGTTCTGTCTCCCAGGCGGTTCTGGGGTCTGTGGCCTTTCCTGCTTCCCGTCCTTTGGTAGGGTAGCAGGAGTGTGTGGGTATGGGCCACAGTGTGTTAAGTCACACGTGGTTCCGCCTGTGCTGTGTGTTCAAGGGGTTCTAGTTCCCTCTTGTTCGCACTCAGGTGGAGTTGACTGCACCCCCCCTTCATTAGGAAGGATGGGGTGACAGGGCTCCCCGCACCCCTTGATGTGGGCTTACGGGTCCTCAGGGGGTACATCTGTCGGGTCTCGCATCCGCTCTAACCCATATCTCAATAGGCTTGAGCGGGACGCGATAGCCATACGAAATATAACGATAGGTTATGTAGATAACCTAGTTATATGATTATTGGCTGAGCGTCCCGCTCTAATCGGCCCTGAGTTCCCTTTTTTTGAGGGATCTTTTACTGGAACGGGATTTTGGCGAGGAAGGGTGTTTGGTGACCAGTACCATGGTCTTATAGGCTACGCCTCCATAGAGGCGGGACCCGGTCAGGTGTCGGTGCATAAATTGTTCGTGGTGGTGTACACTAGATACAAGGAGATAAGGGGTATCTCAATAGGCTTGAGTGGGACGCTCAGCCAATACTCATATAACTAGGTTATCTACATAACCTATCGTTTCCTCTGCCTGTAGAAATCGACCACAAAATAATGCCGATAAACCAGGGACTGCAAAACATTTCTTCAAAAACCTCACAAATACATTTGTCACAAAAGGTGAGTATAAATTGTATTTGTTTGGTTAAAGTTATGTGCAAGAAGCAGAGAAGGAAAAGAAGAAGAATGAACTGCTTCAAGGAGAAGAGAGTAACGTGTTGGTGTATAGCAGACAGGCAACCGCGTTTACAGAAAAACATAGAATAGGGGTCTATCTTTACGATTTCTCATTGTCAGGCGATTTTGCCGAATAGTACGTGAAATTAGTTATTATTCACATTTGAAAAGTGTACCGCAGAGGGCGAGGACAAAATTGATTATAGGCTATCTGGAAGGAGTACCGCCGGATGCGAGAACAACATGTATTATAGTTCAATTGGATTTGTACCGCACAAAGAAAACAAGGAGTCTTACTGTGAAGAAGATAAAACATTGAGGTTAAATAGTACCAGAGGTGAAATGTGCGAACTCATAAACGTTAAACACGATGAGTTTTTAATCTGGAAACTTGCAACGGTCAATAGGAACGGGTGCTAATAATCTTCTGCCAGTTTTCGAATAAATCTGAAACTGTATGGTCGCGCCTACAGCAGGGGACGTAAAGAAACTGTCTGAAAAAGGTATCAAAGTAATTGTAAGTTAACTGAATACTCTGAATAATATAGAATTAATTGATTGAGGTACTGCATGATAAAACAATGGCAAAGAAAATAGACAAGTGTATATTCAGAGTCCCAGAAACTATTAGTTAGAGTAACTGATAATATGCATTTCACGCTCTGAGGAATTGACTGTTTCCGCCTGTTTCCGCAAAACATGCTTCTGTACCGATCACAGTGTCGTGTTTTACCGGACGTAAAACATGCTCGACAAACACGATCGCAGTTTCTAGTTAAAAGGACCCCCCCCCCCACACACCTTGATGATCTTGTGAAGACACATAACATGGTATATACATTTGATTTGGAAGTATTTGGGGTTTCAGGCGATCAACCAGAACGATTTGGGCATATTGCATATAACGCGTCATATCTTGCGATCTATAAAAAAAGACTGGATTATTTTGGAAAGGGGCGATGTTTAGCGTGTAATAGCGCACAAACACACGATGGGTCTGCAACAAAATGGTCAATAACGCTGGCGCAATTGAGTACAGATGGGTAAAGACCCAATGAGTTAATGATGAATAGTCTTTACTTTAGATTAGGGCACGCAATGGCATCTGCAAAGGATTTATAGATGTTTTATGAATGTCTAACAAATATTTTTTTAAACATGAAAAGACAAGTCTGGTAATTGCTTCGTATCTGTATTCATAAAAGCCAGATCGTTCATAACAGTTGAGTAAAAAGTCCACAAATAATTTATGAACATGAACAAATATTTGTAAATAATGAATAGCCTTAACTTTAGATTAGGGCACACAATAACATCTGCAAATGATTTATAGATCCAAATGTTTTACAAATCATTTGTTGAACATGCAAATAAATGGAGGTATAGTCATTTTTTCATATCCATTTTGAAATGTGTTCCTACACATAAAATAACATTATTTAATGATGAACAAATCAAGTACAAACAATGTTGATGATGAGTTATAAATCATTTGTAAATGTTAAACAAATGTAGTTATAAATGATTTAATAATAATCTACGAATGTATACAAATGGATTGTTCATGATTAGTTCATTATCTACAAATATCTTATAAATGTCATAACTGAGTGTTATTATGAAGTCTTACCGATGGATTCATGGTGTGATATCAATCTCGTACCGGTACCGGAACGCTCGTGTTAAGAGGTTTAAAATCAGCTCCACCTGTGATTATAAGCAGTGGAGCAGATTTGTGCGAACAACCAGGCTGCTCACACAGGGATTTATGTTTTGCAGTGCTTCGGGCCCTGTGTGTTCCTGGTGTCATGCTACACAATGTCCCATCTCTTCACATCACCTGCAAGGGTCCTTCAAACATTTACAACGCTAATCAAGCCTTCCCCAACCCAACACGATGTCTCATCTCTTCACATCACCTGCAACAGTCCTTCAAACCTTTACAGCGCTAATGAAGCATTCCCCAACCCAACCGCTACACAGCAGAACCAACTTGACTCCAATCGACTCTACTAGACTCTCCCAAACTAAGTGTTCTTTTCTGCTTGCATGTTGGAGTTGGATATTGAACTGTGAATGAATGCGCCACTCATTCAGTTCTCCCGACAGGTTGACCTATATTCCCTGCACGACTGGAGAAGATTCGTTCTGGATGAAGAATCGACCAGTGGCTTTTTCACATGTACACCCTCAGTCCCCCAGTATTGAGTAGCTGAGTAGCTATTTTGAGGGCTAGCTGATTGATTGATTTTATTTTGACAATATATAAATAACATGTGACAGAAGCACAGTCTGGAATACTGCCAGGGATAGACACAAAAAGCTCAGAGCTTATTTCCATTGTGGTCCTTGTAGGGGGGTAGGGGAACGAAGTGTTCAGACATGCATCATACAGACATCCCCCTCACAGACCATGTCAACAAATGCTCCTGCAACAGTCGAGTGAATGAGCTCCTCTTTCAACATAACTGAAGCATTAAACAAAATGTTATCTAGCTGGTTAGCTACTGATAGCTCCTGATATCAACGTCTGATATCATCATTTTGGCATTCGTTTTCGCAGTTGTTGGCTAGCATTGGCTAACTAGCTATCGTTCCGTGGGCTAATGTTAGCTACCTAGCTAACGTTACTGTTTAAACAAAATGACCCAGTAAACTATTCACTTTAGTTTAATACATGAGGCGTTGTCTAACATTATCTAGCTGGCTAGCAGTAGCTACAGATAGCTCCTGATATCAATGTCTTATAACATCATTGACATTGGTTTTTGCAGCTATCGTGCTTCATACTGTAGCTGTAACTGAACGCCAATGATGCTAGCCTTATGTGATCTTATAAGTTTCAGGAAAATACTTTGACTATAATGGTCAGAAGTAAATTAACTTAGATACTGTTATGCTTAACACCCAGTACTATTCACTTTACTTAATTTCTAAGATTAGATTAGATAATTTAGACCGGACTTTGAGAATGCCTGTGTTAGACCTACAGTATAATACTGCCAGCTGCTATAAGAAAACCAAAAACGATCGGTATCGGCAGTGTATCGGCCGATATGACTCATATACGATCGGTATCGGTGGCAAAAAACGTGATCGGGGCATCCCTAATCACAACACATCACATAGACATAACAGACACATACAAACATGTAAAAGTGGTGTGACATCATCATGTTAACCTATACCGTTGTGTAGCACTTGTTTCACTAACAGTAACAGCTGTTCGCCAAGGGCACAGTTCTAGATTCGAATGAGGAGAGGAGTAATATACACAATTAAAGGAATAGTAGACCAGAGACAGAGTTATAACAATGACCGGTGTTTTATTTCTAAGCGTGCTAGCTAGACATACAGACACACAGACGTGAAGTAAACAGTAGTAGTGTTAAGTATCCCTTTTTGGTTCTTTCATAAACCACTCCTTCTTTCGGGAGGGTTAGTTCGGTATCAAGTCCTAGGTTGATTGGATCAACACATTAGGGTTGGTTCAGACATCTCTGAGTTTATCTCTAGCTAAACCTAGGTTCAAGGTTGGATATTGGATGTATCCCTTTATCATGAATAACTCGTTATCTTTTCTTCTGCAATTGCAGATCAGTAAACTCTATATCAGTTTATCATTTCAATAGGTAAGTGTTTAAACATATTAATTTAAACCTTTAAATGTGCATGGAATGCAAGTACCTTATTAGGTGAAATGCCCCTTTAAACTCTTAAGTACCAATAGAAATATTCCAGGTTATAGGAATGCAAATACCTTATTAGGTGAATTTACCCTTTAAACCATCTTTCTTTACAGGAGAACTATCAGTGATTCAGCTATAATCAATATATCATCAATGAGGTTCAAGTATCTTACTCGGTACATAGACCCTTTAACTTGTCCTCTATAATGGAGAACATCAGTAGTTCAGGTATCTTACGTATTTACCCTTTAATTCTCCCTTCTTATAGGAGAAATATCAGTACCCATATATCAAATCAAATCAAATACAAAATACAATATCAAAATAACAAAAGGTGAATGGGGTCGAAGCCCTTGGAAGTCCTTGTATTCTCATTCAATCAGTTCGTGTCATAGAAAAGGATTATGGTCCTTGGAAGTTCTTATGACTCAAGTTCAATCAGTTCAACCCTACCGGACTGTTGGGGCAACAGGGGTTGAGCAACAGGGGTATTCGAATCAGGCCGGCATTAGCCTTGATCTATATCAGAGGTTCAGTGGGTTGGCTCGCCATCTTGTATCGGTCCGGCACACTGCCTCGTCCCGCGTGGGCACACGTGGTCAATGGTGGTCGGCCGGGACTCCTGGAACTGCTCCCAGGGTGAAACGGGGTGCTCGAAAAACCTGGCCTGCGTCAAGCAGGCATTCAGAAAATAAAAGCTATTTACCATCTTTTATCGCTTCATCATCTTTTCATTGCTTTCAGAATGAATATCAATCAGGCTACTTTTAGATATGCTAAGCTAAAGTAGGCTACCTTATCACAGCATGTGGGAATGTCCATCTGTCCCATGCTAAGTTAGGCTAAAGTTCGCTAGCATATGGGATTTTTTTTTTTAAATGTCTCCCTCTTCTCCTTCTCACTCTCTCTAACACACTGTCAGACTCACTGCAGCTAGAGGAGAGGCAGGGGGTAGGTGTCTTTCTCCAGCCTCAACCATGTGATTCATGTATGTAGAGTCCAAAACCGATACTAGCCAATCAGATTCGAGCTGACTGCCACACCTTAAAAGTTTAAAACGGGGCTGTGAGCAGAATAATTAGTCTGGCATCCCCTCTGCACACCTCCCCTCTGCACTCTGAAAATTGTATTAACCCGTGACTGCTCCCACGGGCCGAATATTGCCCCGATCCTCGCGAGATTAAATCCACGGGTACCTCTCGGCGTGCCGAAGCTTTTCCTAAATCACTTCCATCATCGAAAACGAGGGGAAAAGGTCGGCTCGCGACCCTGAAAATGTTGCATGATTTTAAAAACGCTGTATTAAGTGAGCCTATTATGGGATCCACGCAAGCTTTCTATCGTGGAAACATCTCGGCGTCCCACAACTTTTACTCATTCACATGTAGCCCCGAAAATGCTTAGAAAAGGAAAGCCGAAAGCGTGGAATAAACTCGCCAAAACGGAAAAGTGTCCCACGGGCGCGCCGTGATTCCGATCCGCGTGAAAATATTCACGCCCATAGAGGAGACCGTGGGACACCTTTTTGCAACGAATATGTGTCTCGAATTTGCTCCCACGCGGCGCGCAAAATCGTGCAAGGAAATATCGGACCAAAAATGAACCAATGCTCCAGCAGTATTAATGACCCTGATGTAAACAAGACAAACGTCTTTCTCTGGTCTGCATCCCCTTATACAATTGTGTGTATTGAGCCGTACTGTATTGTACCCATTCTGCCATCTGTTAAATAAATAAAAAGAAAGTTTGACTGGCCGCCGAGCCATACTGTAGTGTACATGGTGACTGCTTGACTTAAAAAAAAATATATATATATATATATTAATACATATATTTAATAATTTTTTTTTAATACATTTTTTTTGGCTTCCCCTGTTATTTTACCCACGCGACGCCACTGAAATTGTATATAGACCATGTTCTTATCGTACAGCATATCAATACAATTATAAGTGCTTCTGAAATGTTTTCTTTCTAGTTTTCATTTAACCAAATTGAGCTTGAAGCTTCGCTAGCATGACTCAGGATGAAGCTACATTATTAGCTTATAGCATTGAGCTAACGATTTTGTACATTCGACAAATGGACAGCACAATATTGATGAAACTCACCAAAACCGCAGGCTACTTTAACTGCAACGCTTCTTCGGTTTTGTAACTGGGGGAATCTTTTATAACTGTTTGACAACTGTTTTTGTGGTGGTATTTCATCTCGGTATCCAGCAACATTTAGCTGCGGCTATCTCCGTCAATCTGGAATCTCATCTGGCGTAGTGCAAGACTCACCTGCCGTAAAGCAAGGCGTGGCTGTCGTGACATCTATCTACGTCATGAAGTAATTTAAAGGGCAGTGCAGCAATTCAAAGGATTTGGTCAAAGCTGCTAATCTCATACGAATATACATATGACCGAATAATATTAACTACTTATGTTCTTACATAATAGCATTAACTATTTATGTTCTTATTCAATGGCATTAACCCATTCTCTGCCGGAGCTTATATCCATCCTTGTAACCTCTCTGCCAGCACTATTTGTCTATGGAGATGTTCACCTTCTTTGCAGGGCTATAACTTTTTAAATTGTATTGCTAAATTAACATTACTATGGCCCATTCAACATCAATTATCTATCGTTCAGGATGTAGGAACGTTTTACTTTTTCATTCACACATTCATACTAAAATACCGTCCAGAGTATAAATATGTTTTTATTGTTTTTCTGCTGTATTTCATAGAACGTGAGATATAGCCATATATTAGATGATCAAATGCAGTTTGATACCGATCAACGTTATATAAAAAATTTCAACTGTACATGATCCTAAACGTCATGACTGGTCATCTGCTGGTGACCGGAGGGGGGGGGGGGGGGGGTCGTTTATAATTCAATGGCTGACGTTAAAAGATTCATGTAGTATGGGTGATACAGTATATAGATCAGAGCAGTTTGTATGGATAATAATAATCAAAAACGCTGAAACTCACGGCAGCTTCCTCTTACCGTTGGGCGATCACAATGGCGCAAACAGATCCCAGTTATGTGATGTTGATCTAGGTGATCCAGTTCCGGTTTGTATAATACTAATATACGTCCAATCATGTTGTTTATTGAGTTATGGCAACGGATCGATATCCACGGTGTCTGGATAGAGTCCTGCGAACGATAGCGAGTGGCCGGACAGAATAGGGGACGGACTAAGCACTTCCGGCCACTTCCGGTTTTGGCAACTCGCCGATCGGCCACCAGGTGGCGGTATTGAAGCGTTGCAGAGTTGAGCGGAGTCCTACAACACCAGCCAAGACTCCGTGGGTGAAATGTGAATACCATGACGAAAATATGAAATATTGATCTCAAAGACGCCTTTAGGCGTCATTGGCAGATTACGCATGGCGGAGAATGACGTGTAAACACGTCATCGGCGGAGAATGGGTTAACTATTTATGTCCCTATGACTAAATAGTTATGAATCTGAAACTTGGGTTACAGTTGCACAGGTAAGATGTGACATCACTTTAACCTATACAGTTGCACAGGTAAGATGTGACATTATTTGTATTAAAGTGACAGCAAGGGGAGGGGAGAGAGGCAGGCACCAAAGCAAACCAACCAATCCACACAAAGATAATGTCTGAATCATCATCATCACAGCTCCAGCTGTCCCAAATGGACGCAATCACAGTCAATCTTCTCTCTGGGGCCTGCATGCACACAACCTGGGGCAGAAGTAGCAGAAGTAGTAGTAGAAGAAGCCAACCTGCTCCTTGCTCAAGGACATGCACTACCGGGAGGAGCTGGAATTGAACCGGGAACCTTCTGATTACCAGACGACCAACCAATCCACACAAAGATAATGTCTGAATCATCATCATCACAGCTCCAGCTGTCCCAAATGGACGCAATCACAGTCAATCTTCTCTCTGGGGCCTGCATGCACACAACCTGGGCAAGGCCAGATTAAGAATTCAGAGGCCTCTGGGCCAGACTCTTGTGGAGGCCCCCACACACACATACACGTACACGTGCGTTTTTATATGTACAACATTGGTGGGGCAGCCACTAACCAAGGCTACATACCAGGCAAACTACAGTAATCAAAATGACAGTAATCGTTGTTCGCAAATTTCGCACCACATATCAGGCATAGGCTACAGGTAAGCCTGCATTGTTAGTCGTGAAAGCAAATTAATCTGTCCACGCTGAATTAAACCCTCTATTTTCCTCTGACTTTCCTTTTTCTGGATTTATCCATGGTTAGTTTACTGGGGGGTCGGAAACTTACTGTATATTTTAGTTGATGACATATTTTTGTTGACTAAATATTTTAGTTGATGAAATATTTTTTCATGTCAGTGTCACAGTATGACATCGATCTCCAAAATAATAATAAAAAAATAAAAATTTAATTTTTAATTTTTTTTTGAGGCCCCTCGTCACTAGAGGCCCACGGGCAGCGGCCCAAACGGCCCGGTCGTTAATCCGGCCATGAACCTGGGGCAGAAGTAGCAGAAGTAGTAGTAGAAGTAGCCAACCTGCTCCTTGCTCAAGGACATGCACTACCGGGAGGAGCTGGAATTGAACCGGGAACCTTCTGATTACCAGACGACCGCTCAACCTCCTGACCCACTGTCACCCCCCTGTCTCTAGTGTCGACTTAGGAGGGAACCTATGGTGCCACCTAGTCCTGGGTTCCAGGGTCCTCATTTATCAATAATGCGTAGAAAGTGTTCTATTTCCGTTCCTACGCACGGAATTTAGAATGTCTCTGCACACAGAAAAATCTGGATTTATCAACCGTGCTTGCACAGGTTGTATGCACACTCCATGTTGATAAATACCAATATTCTTACCGTCTAGTCATTCCACCAATCCGGTCCGATTTGAGTCCCTCTGATGTTTTTAAGTGTCTTTTATCTAACCAGTTACCAAAATGCGCTTTGAAATGCTATTTATTTCAGTTGCAATGAATGTGTAAAAACATTGCATGAATGTCATTTCTTTTATGCATTATGCATTATGTTGTTATTTCAGTTGGCACCATGTATTTTGACATGTCCCTTGTGGCATTCCATGAAAATGAATTTGGGATATAACCAAGAAAATTGGTAAAAAGTCCATACTTTTTTCTATGAACATAAACATCCATCTGTGCTGTTATGCTGGTAATGATTTATTGCAAAATAAATGAATAATTATTCATTAAAATAACATTATTCAGTCTGTCCCTCAGTAACCATCAACCCTGTTACACTGAGCATTCTCCCCCCACAAAGATAATGGTTCAATCCATAGAAGCATGTGAAACAGGAAGTGACAACTTTGAAGTCTTTTGGAAAACAAAAGACCAGAAACAGGCAAGTAGCTACCTCATTGTACTGTTTTCAATAATTTATCTTGTAATATTATGGTAGTCAAGCATAATTACTCAACACCGTTACTTGAAAAAAATATAGCAAACTATTACTTGTGAATACGATCTTTGTTATTTAAAAAATGTAGATGATTTCTTAATATCATGCATGCCATGTGCTCTCCTGGTATTCACCACATGTAAGGTAGCAACGGGATCATCCCTATGTTCCCCGGGTCCCATGTTCCCCGGGTCCTATGTTCCCTGCTTGATTGATTAATTGATTGAAATTTTTTTTCTTTTTTAATATATTTTTATTTCATTTTTTGGAAGAAAAGGCAGGACATACAATGCACATACAATGCACATACAATGCACATAAAACATACATTTTAATTATTTGCCAATTACATGCATTGGCCTGGCCCTTGCCTCATTTAAAATAAAAAACTCCTACCCCCTAACCCCTGCACCAACCACCGTTGACAAAATAATAATAATAATAATAATAATAATAATAATAATAATAATAATAATAATAATAATAATAATAATAATAATAATAATAATAATAATAATAATAATAATAATAATAATAATAATAATAATAATAATAATAATAATAATAATAATAGTAACCCTGAGAATGTTCTTAGACCATTGTCCTCCATAACATCGCCAAGTACATGAATGCCACAGTTGGACCATGATTGAGCTACAAAACTGCGGCCTCCGCTAAGCAAAAAAGGGTTATGAAATAAGGGAGTCTGTTCATGCCACTTAGTATCCCATTTAAGTAACTTTTCATATTTGCGCCATAAAGATATGGCATGCGCTATTATCGGACCATAACGTAATCTACATTGCTTTAGTGAAATATCTGTGAAGACAATGTCTTGTAAACGAATCGGCGCCACAATATGTTTTTCAATATTAAGCCAGGGGGCCTCAGAATTTAAATTAAACCAACTCAACAGAGGACAAAATGATAACGCTTGAAAATATAACTTAAAATTTGGCACAGTTAAACCACCAGATTGCTGCTCATTTTGTAAGGTAGTAAGTTTAACCCGAGCTCGCTTATAATAATAATAATAATAATGCAGGACCTGTTCAGAGGTCTTTAATTGGCATGCAACAACACTCAATGTTTAGCGGTTAGCACACACGGTTACACACACACACACCGGAACACACACGCATGCATTGTTCTTTGTAGTATCGCAGATGCGATTCATCTCTGCGATTAACCCATCCCGTCGTCCTTCCCCCCAAGGGCAGCCGGGAGCAGACAGGCGTCAACGTGAGCCGCGCCAGGGGACCAATCCAAGTGCTCCTGCCCGTCTTCGTCAAGGACGCCACAGCGTTAGCGATCTGTTGTTGTGCATGTTTTTCCATTGGGTTTATCTTATCGGGGGGGAAACCCTTTCGAGCACGGGGAGAACATGCAAACTCCACACAGAAAGGCCTGGGAGATACCCCACCTGGGTACCTGGGATCATGGAAACCTGGTCCCCAAGCGGGAGTCGAACCCTGGACCTTCTTGCTGTGAGGCGACAGTGTTAACCACTACACCACCATGCTTGCCTCGCCATATAAATTTTGAGACTGCTCTATGTAAATTTTCCCAATGAGCAACAGGTGGGGCAATAGGAATCATGGAACTACAGAAGTTTACTCGAGGTAATATGTTCATTTTGATAATAGAGACTCTTCCGGAAAGGGAGACAGGTATATTACACCATCGATTGAGATCATTTATGATTGACCTAATGGTTCTATTGTAGTTTACGGACACAATTTTTTCAATTGAAGGAAATATATCAATACCAAGATATTTAAATTGGGTTACAACCGGGATCTCATGGTCAAGCACAGAGTTAGGAGTGGTTCTTAGGTACATTAGTGCTGATTTGGTCCAGTTTATTTTATAACTTGAAATTGAACTGAATTTTTCAAAAATGTTCAGGAGGCTTGAGAGAGACTGAGATACATTCTCCATATATAACAAGATGTCATCCGCATAAAGCGAAATATGATGATCAGTAGAATTTACAGAGATTGGCTTAATGTTTTCTGATTGCCGTATAGCTTGGGCTAAAGGTTCAAGGGATAAAATAAACAAGCTTGCAGAGATCGGATCCCCTTGCCTACTTCCACGAGTGATTTTGAAAGGAGGAAAACTAATATCTCCGGTTATGACACTGGCTGATGGATTAGAAAATATAATTTTTACCATATTTATAAAATTTTGACCTAGTCCCATATGTTTCAGTACAGCCCAAAGATAGGTCCACTCCAGACGGTCAAAGGCCTTCTCTGCGTCAACAGAGAGAACACTGGCTGACGACACTTTAGCTTGAGAGGCGGAGTTGACAATGTGAAGGAGACGTCGCAAATTATCAGACGAAAGCCTTTTTTTAACAAAACCACTTTGATCTGGGTGAATCAGTTTAGGTAAAAACTTTTCAAGACGGCAAGATAATACTTTAGAAAATAGTTTGGCATCTGTATTAATTAAAGAAATAGGGCGCCAATTAGAACACTGGTTTGGATCTTTACCTTTTTTTAATAAAAGAGAGATTAGGGACATATTCATGTCTCTCCCTAAGGAGCCTTTAGATATGGATATATTAATCATCTCAAGTAGTAGTGGGCCTAAGACGTCCCAGAACCGCAAATAAAATTCAGGGGGAATGCCATCCCACCCTGGAGACTTGCCTTTATTCATAGTTTCCAGAGATGTTTTGAGTTCTTGTAATGATATAGGAGCACCCATTAAACTTGATTCAACTGGTGACAAAACAGAGAGGTTAAGGCCACTTAAAAAGGATTCAATCTCTTCAGAGGGACGCTCGCCTTCAGTAGTATATAAATCATTATAAAATTTTGAAAATCTTGTATTGATTAATTTTGGATCTGTAAGCAGCTCACCATTTTCTGGTGTAACAGTAGTAATATTTCCTACAAGATCACTATTGCGTAGTTTGTTGGCCAGTATTTGACTCGGTCGACTACCATGTATTGGTTTACTCTACCTTTATGGATGGAGGATTCGGCTCTTTTCCTGATAAGATCGTTTAGTTCACTCTTAACATTGGCTAGTGTGGCGGCAGTCTGCTGAGAGTAATGCCTCTGTTGAGATAGGTCCAAGGTAGACAGCATGGTTTCTAATTCCGATATTCGTTTTAGCTGAGATTTATTAAGACTTGAAGAGAAAGTAATAGCATTATTTCTGACAAAGCCTTTAGTAGCTTCCCAAAGTATCCTGAAATCATCCACGGAGTTATTATTAATCATTAAAAATTGGGCTAGCTCAGACTGAAATTGCTCACAGAATGCTGGATTATCCAATAAAGAGCAGTTAAAGCGCCATCTTGTGGCCTTTTTCTTAGCCTGGCTGAATTGAAATTGACAGAAATAGGAATGGTGATCTGATAAACTCATAGGTCGGATTTCAATTTTTTTTACGTCTGAAAATAAGGATGCTGATATTAAAACTAAATCAATACGGGAAAATGATAGATGTCTATTAGAGAAAAAAGTATACTCCCTGTTGCCTGGATTATGAACCCGCCAAATATCAATAAGATTAAAGTCAGATAGCAGGTGCTTTAAAGCGTTTGTCGAGCGAGCATTATGATTAACTGCTTTTGATTTATCCCAGGTATGATCCAAAACAGAATTCATATCTGACCCAATAATCAACTGGAAATCAGCTAGTTCCATTAGGATTTTATTCAATGATTGAAAAAAGTCTGGTTCATAACAGTTGGGTGCATAGACATTAATAAACGCAATTTTTTTACCATTATGAATACATTTTAGAAAAGCTATTCTTCCTTCTTGATCACTGCCTTTGCCTATGATGGTAATTTTGCATTTTTTATCAATGATTATAGCAACCCCTTTGGTTTTATTCAAAGCTGAAGCAGAAGAAGCCACTTTATAACGCTGATTTTCTAATTTGTGCATATCTCTTTCAAGCAAGTGCGTTTCTTGAAACATGCATATTTCAACTCGATTTCTTGATATAGTATCAAGACAGCTAGCCCTTTTAATGGAATTGTTAAGACCTTTAACGTTCCATGAAAAAATAGCTAAAGACGACATTTATAATATGAAAATTTGGGTTATCTATTAGTACAGATTCATATACTTTTGAATTATTTTATTTCATATTATAATTGACATTTTATTAATTTTTATTATTTTATTAATTATTAATGTCCGCCTTGTCTCGAACTGGTTAAGCGTAGGCCCTCTTTCGAAGTTGGTTAAAGTTAGAGTTTGGAATCAGGGCTGGTGGTCTAAAATTTTCAATCAATAATAATAATAATAATGATGCAGGACTTAGGAAGTCTTTATTTGGCATGCAAACGACACACATGTGATGGGCGGCACACACACACAGGAACACACACATGCAATTTCTTGGGTTGCCGATGCGATTGAGTCTCTGCACTTTACCCATCCCGTCGTCCTTCCCCCCAAGGGCAGCCGGGAGCAGATAGGGCGTCGACGTGGGCCGCGCCCCAGGGTCCGGGACCAATCCAAGTGCTCCTGCCCGTCTTCGTCAGGGACGCGACAGCGTTAGCGATCTATCAAGCGGGAAACATAGGATCCGGGGAACATAGGACCCAGGGAACATAGACATGCTCCGGTAGCAACCATTTTGTGCAAAAAATCACAACCCTGATACACTCCCCTGTTACGTGTTTGATTGTAATGGGGTTGTGAGATTGTAACAGGGTTGTGATTTTAACACTGATTTTTGAAGTTATACAATAATAGTTAAATTAATTATTGAGCTTTTTCAAGATGCTTATGCCACATACATATTAATTGTAATGTTCATGTTGCCATGTGCAGGCCCGGACTGGCCATCGGGAGCACCGGGAGTTTTCCCGGTGGCCTGGCCTGCACAGATACAAAAAATAAAAATGATATAAAAAAAAATATTATATATTGTTTTTATTATACTTTTTTTTTTTTTTTTTTTTTTGCCAGTCCATTGTTTCTAGTTGTGGCGGCGGCGCGGCGCAATAGTTTTTAGATAACCAGGTGGGTGGGGAACAACCAGGATTTCACTGTCTGCGACAGAGTAGGAGAACTATCTGACTCTCTCTCCCTCACTCGGACACACACACACACAATGGAGCCGTTGGCTGGGGCGCGCGGTGCTCCGGTGGCGGCGGCGGCGGTTGACCGATGGCGATGCCGAGGACGAGCGCTCGTCCGTGGGGTAGACGGCCGGTGAGAGAGCGCGCTCGTCCTCGGCATCGCCATCGGTCAACCGCCGCCGCCGCCACCGGAGCACCGCGCGCCCCAGCCCAGCCCCACCGTTCGCTGTAAACAATGATGCATGTAGTTACTAGTTACTGTGTGCGATTTTTTATTGGATTGTCATGACAAACCAATTCTCTAATCCAACATATATGTAAAGAAACAACATACTCCAGTTAACGGTATATTTTTTTAATGATTCGTTGCGGCGTAATCAATACTTAATTGCGTTCGGGACCTCCATATTTTGGGGGTATTCATCAGAAAACTCGGATCCGCGATTTGGCTTTATCAGTGGGGCAAGAACTGTGGATTTTCAGCCTGGCTCTCTGGAGCTTAAACAGAGTTTCGATTCCTGCCTAGAGTTGCGCGTCGCGGCTCATGCGCATGCGCGCGCTCGGCCAATCAGAGCGCAAAATGCCAATGCGGAAGGACTCTTGGGCTGCCTTTAATATAGACGCTTAGGGGATAGGAAAGGGAAATGGGGGGGGGGGGGGGGGGGGGGAAAGAAAAAATATGGAAGATGTATAATATGTATAACTGTCTGCATAATTTTGAAAACTCTTCCAATAAAGAAAGTTATTAAAAAAGAAATTTGCAGGTCCTCTTCTCAGACCTGTGCACTGCATGCATCATGCCGGCTAGCAAGCTAGCTAGCTACACGTCACAGCCGGCTGATGCCACGATAGCTAACTAACGTTACAAGCTCAAAAATCTTATAACTACTACTGCCGTGTCCATAAGTTCCCTGGCAGAATTCTTTGTCTGTGAGGACAAAAGTAAATAAGAATGATATATATAACGCTGTATAGCATAATTCTCTAAAAAGTATACAAAGAGGAGATAACCATTTTAAATCGGGACATGTAGAGCCTGCCGTAAAAACAATAACGTTATAAACTATACACAAGACGAGAGGGCCTACCTGGAAGAGGTAAAGAATCTGTCGCAGTGGTGTCAGGAGAACTGCCTATCCCTGAACGTCAGCTAAACAAAAGAGATGATTGTGGACTTCAGGAGGTCGGGGTCAGGGACTACAGCCCCCTCAGCATCGAAGGGGCACCGGTTGAGAGAGTGAACAGTTTCAAGTACCTCAGAGTCCACATATCCGAGGACTTGACATGGACCACACACATTGACAGTGTTGTGAAGAAGGCACGGCAACGCCTCTACTTCCTTAGGCGCCTAAGGAAGTTCAAAGTGAGTCAGAAGATCCTTAAGAACTTCTACTCATGCACAATAGAGAGCATCCTGACTGGCAATATCACCTCCTGGTTTGGGAACAGCACCGCACAAGACCGTAGCAGACTACAGAGAGTGGCCTGTTCAGCCGAAAGGCACATATGGAGGGGGGCTTCCCACTCTCCAAGACATTTACAACAAGCTGTGCATGGGTATGGCTAAGAGAATAATCAAAGACTCCAGCCACCCAAACAACTGCCTCTTTGAACTGCTGCGGTCAGGCAAGCGATACAGGAGTCTCATGGCAAGCACAGAGAGACTAAGAAGAAGCTTCTATCCTCAGGCCATCAGAATGCTAAATGACAATAACACTATGTAACAACCATCAAATGCACTCACAGCACACACATCCACACGCACACACTCACTTTAAACAAACAACTCACTGCAGCACCCACTTTACCCACTTTAGAACATCTAAACACACTTTATATTTATTGGCAAAGAATTTGCACTACAACCCATACCTCATTACACCTTACTGTAAATTGTACCTAAATTGTACCTCATCCCATGTCTGCATTGTACTGTATAGTATATAGTATATTGTATTGTAACTCAGTTACTTTTCTACTCTGCATTGTACATTGTATATATGTATATATTGAACACTTTTGTCTACGTACTTGACTTCTTTTTATACTTACTATACTTATTTTATACTTATCTATTTTTATCTAGCACAATTTCTGGAGCAAAACAGAAAGAAGCATTTTATATAAAAGTATTCTGTACTTCTGTATGACAACTAATAAAGAAACTTGAAACTTGAAACTTGAAACTTGAACAATATGTACAACAAAACAATGATTTACATTAGTATTTACAGTGATTTAATATGCAGTGAATACAAATAATGATAAGGTGGTTGTTGCTTTTAGAAATGGTGTTTGGCTTCATCTGATAAATGGATATGATCACCAGAGAGATACTAGCCACAGATTCAGGGTCAGTTATTTTCCCATTGTACGAATTGTTAAGCTTATCGAATGTAAGGGAAATCTGATCCTAGGTCTGTGACTACAGGCACGAGGCTACGCTGTGGTGACATCAGTCAGCAGCGCCAAATAGCAGTGTAGTTTTCCAGCGAACGAAAACATAAACATAAAAAGTCGCTCTGGATACAAGCGTCAGATAAATGACTAAATGTAAATGTAAATAAACGTTGTTATTTTGCTACCTTTACGATTAATTGCGAATATTTTCATGTTGAGCTATAGCTTGTGGATAAATACGCACAGAAAGGTAGCCTACACCATGCCAACGTTAATGCTTTATTTATCTAAAACGAGCCGATTTAGAAATGGTCAATGGGGAAATACATTAAGTGGAACAGAGGGTGGAACAGGAAAAAACGAAAATGACGTAACCAATACACCTCCCTATACAGCGAGGATCTTCCAGGTTAGAGCAATGGGAGTGTTAGAAAAGGTGTTTGTAATGTAATGACCCACAATACAAGTATGCTATGAGAGAACATTTGGTAACACTTAAGTGTACATTAACTACTATGTAATTATATAGTTCATGTATTAATAATGTAGGAGTTACTAGTAATTACTATGTTGGGAAAAGGGATGAGCGAAAAGGGCTTGCCAGGTTTTTGCCAAACCCAAAATCAACTGATAAAACAGAATGTCAGCTCAAATTATCTGGATGGCAAGGCCAGGCACAAAAACCATCAGAGAGGTGTTGACTAATTTGTATGCTTGTTTTTGTAGGCAACGTCTGGTGGCGCGGAAGAAATACAGGAAAGAAAAAAAACTGAAGAAGAAAATCAAACAACTTGAGGAAAAACAGGAGAAACAAAGAAAACAGAAAGAAAAATACAAAAAGAGGTGCCAACGCTTAAAGAAGCACTCTGATTCACCCCGGTCAAAGGCGAATGAGCTAACAGCAAATTGCCCTGTGAACTCAAGAATCAGGAAGACATTGCTGTACCACCAATCACTAATAACAGACATCAGACACAAATACCAGCAAACCACCAAAATGCCAAACCATATTCCAGCTGTACCTGGAACTATGAAAATCCACCAGGTGATTACTCTGGCTCAAGGAGAACTGAAACATTGTGATGTCAGCTGTATGTGCAGTAGTGATGGGTCGGTCATGAGCGACTCGTTCATAAGAGCCGAGTCATTGCCGTGAGCGTGAGTCGAATCGCTCACGTCTGGCAATGAGTCGGTTCACGCGCCCCCCCCCCCCCCCCCCCCCGGCATGCACAACAGACACACACAATGAACTCAACGGATATCGTCGATCGGGGGCTCAACTAGAGTCTGACACGTTTCTATGATAAACTGAATGAATAGACAGACATTGACACAGACAACTGAATGAATAGCATACTACTTATTTGGTTGTATAGGAGTCGAGTGGCGCTAATGAGTGTCTTTTGTCAAACAACAGTAGTCTATGAATAGGCGTGTCCCGACACCGACGCCTGCTGCGCCTGCTGTGTGCTGTGAGTCAACAGTCGTCAGTCAGTCACACTTATTTAACATGATCAAATAATTATTATAATATTTTTTACTTCACTTTGAAATATTATAGTGAAATATTTTGCAATGTTGTCGCATTTATCTTGTTGAAATCCTCCAACAGGCTCTTTTTTGTAAGTTGACTGGTTTGCACACCAATAATACAGTGCAATAATAGAATAGTAGAATAGATAGTAAAATTATGCAATAGAATGGCCAGAGTAAAATAGTGCTACAGTACAATCAACAGTCAGCGGGGTGTATTAGAAGGCTATGGTGAAGAGGTACGTTTTTAGCTTATTTCTGAAAATATTAAGATATCTAGCTTCCCTAATGTCCATAGGTAGTGTGTTCCATAACTTTGGTGCATAGTTAGCAAAGGCTGCATCCCTGATTTTCATCTAACATTGTAGATGATCGCAATGTTTATCCTTTGTATATAAGGAGGAGGACCTTGAAATCAATTCTAAATGTTACCGATGATTACTGATGTAAACAGGGGGATCCTGATGTAAACAAGACGAAAGTCTTTCTCTGGTCTGCATCCCCTTAACAATTGTATGTATAATTGTATGTAATTGTATAACATCGGCCAAATTTTTTTCGCGCTCGCGCTCACGCTTCTTGTTTTGGCTTACGGAACTTCCTCCGGAAGTGTCAATGATCCGTGAGCCGTGAGTCGCTTACGTGAATCGGTTCATTGCGGTGAGCGTGTATCGAATCGCTCACTCACTGAAATGATCCGTTTGGCACATCACTAATGTGCAGCTGTATGTTTCAGTTTTGGGATTCAGCCAGTGGAGGGGATCCACAGCCAACAAGTGCAGGGAATCCACATCCCCAGCCAGCTAGAGTAGGGAATCCATATCCCCAGCCAGCTAGAGGAGGGAATCCACATCCCCAGACAGGAGGGAATCCACATCCCCAGACAGCTAGAGGAGGGAATCAAACTTTCTTTTCTTTTTCTTTTTCTTTCTCTAAGAATACAGACAGAGCTTTGAGTTTATAGTGAATTCCCATAGACATGCCAGGTACTGCTGGGACATGCTGGGATTTAGTTTTGTGTTGTCATGTATTTATGTTATGTTGTGTGTGTGTGTACGTGAATGTATGTCGCTCTCCTGCTCCCTGCTCATTATCCATTGTTCCTCATTGCACAAGACCATATATCCCGTTTTTTTTTTTTTTTTCTTTTTGTTTCTTTTTTTCTTTTAATGCAACTCTGGTATGATGAATACTTCTAAAGGTTTAAATGTTATTCACCTGAATATAAGGAGTCTGTACCCCAAAATCGATCTACTTAGAGCTTGGCTTGTCTATAATAATCCCAGTGTAATTACTGTGTCTGAGACATGGTTGCATAGTGCAATCTCTGACAATGAAGTTGAACTTGACAACTATGTTCTGTACAGAGCTGATAGGGGTACTAGAGGTGGAGGAGTGGCTACATATGTCAAATCAAATCTGACATCTGAGCTCCTCAGGCCAAGGGTAAACCCTATAAACTTTGAGTGTCTTTTTATTAAAATTTGTTTTCATGAAAATAAACAGTTGACCATAGGAAATATGTATAGACCTCCTGATTCTCCCTCTGAATCTACAAATGATATATTATCCACCATTAACTCTTTAGATCGTCCAAATGAAATTATTATCTTGGGTGACTTTAACATCAACTGGCTAGATCGATCATCTAGTAATGCTCGAAACCTATTTGGCAGTGTCAATTTAACTCAACTCATTAGTGAGCCTACTAGAGTTGATACTAGATCCAAGTCCCTGCTAGATTGGATTCTCGTCTCACACCCGGACAGAATTTCAAACTCTGGTGTGTTACCATTCAGCGACCATTCTATCATCTTCTGCATTTGGAAGATAAAGTTACCACGTCTACCACCAAAATTTATCAGGATAAGACAATGTAGGAATTTGAATATTGAGCACTTTATTCAAGATATAACATCTATAAATTGGGACAGGTTTAAATTGATTCCATTTGTTGAAGATACATGGAATTTCTTCTACACTGAGCTTACTAATGTTATTGACCATCATGCTCCCTGGAAGACGCTCAAAGTAAAGGGTAGACACTTGCCCTGGATTAATAGTGAACTTATAAATCTGTATAAACAAAGAGATAAGGCTTGGGAAAAGCATCGTCTGACAAAGGATTCTGCCGACTTCATTGCATATAAACAAATACGGAACTTATGTACAACTAAAACAAGAAATGCTAAATCCAACTATTTCAAAGATTGTTTAAGCAATGAATTTAGCAACCCAAAACAGTTTTGGAAGAGAATCAACAGTATTACTAAGAAGTCATCTATAAATACCACTCATATTAGAATTAATAATGAAGTTGTCAATGATCCCTCCTCAATTGCACTTGCCTTTAATCAGCACTTTAATTCTGTCTGCAGACTCAAATTTAATGACTCCTCAATCCTCATATTCCGATGTGCCTCTTAATAACACCAGATGCAACAGCTCTTTTTCCTTTAGAAGTATCCGTCCGCTTGATGTTCAGAAGGTCATTGATGAATTAAGATTGGGTACTAGCTGTGGTTCAGATGGTATGGAGATCAAATTCATCAAACTTGCATCTCATGTATTATCATATCCTTTGTCTGATTTATTTAATTTATCTTTAACAACTAATGAAACTCCATTAAGCTGGAAATGTGCAAAAGTCATTCCATTGCATAAAGGTGGTGATCCGTCTGATCTCAATCATTATAGACCAATTTCAATTATTAATAGTATAGCAAAAGTATTTGAAAAACTAATTTTTAATCAATTATCCCATTATCTTAATGAATCTCATATTTTATCTCCATGCCAATCTGGTTTCAGGCCAAACTACTCCACAACTACAGCCCTTCTGAAGTTGACCAATGATGTTCACTCAGCAATGGACAATAACATGGTTACTGGTGCAATATTTATAGATCTCACAAAGGCTTTTGATTTGGTTGATCATTATCTTCTTCTTGAAAACGAGATAGCATATCTCAAGGGGTTTATCCTTCAAATAAATTTCAAAAAGAAAAGAAAAATCCACATCCCCAGACAGCTAGAGGAGGGAATCCACATCCCCAGCCAACCAGTGGAGGGAATCCACATCCCCAGCCAGCTAGAGGAAGGAATCCACAGCCAACCAGTGGAGGGAATCCACAGCCAACCAGTGGAGGGAATCCACATCCCCAGCCAGCTAGAGGAGGGAATCCACATCCCCAGCCAGGTAGAGGAGGGAATCCACATCCCCAGCCAGCTAGAGGAGGGAATCCACATCCCCAGCCAGCTAGAGGAGGGAATCCACAGCCAGCCAGTGGAGGGAACCCACATCCCCAGACAGCCAGTCCACAAACTGAAAATGGAATCCAATGGGGAAACCCAGAGCTAATTGGGCAGTGGTGCATCCTGACATCATCCTTAGTACAGATGAAAAAGAAGTCCAGGTGAAATGCCTGAGTCATATTGGGCCAAATCGGTTTTTCTGGCCGACCCGGGATGATATCCTTTGGTACCCATGATGTCCTTGAGGTCATTCCACCCCCTTGTCTTGAAAGTCTTGAAAGAGGTGTGGGACAGACTTTCAGTTTGAGTGCCCCACAAAACTAAAAGGCACACATGCATGCACACACACACAATTGCCTCACACTCCATCTTGAATTACCTATTGGTCTACACACAGTATTCCCTGACAGCAGTGTGATAGTGACGACATGTCCACTCCACATGGGCCCATATCCCTCCACCCCCTGCTTGTTTTTTGATACTCTATGTTCAGTCAGTTTACAAAGTGAGTTCAGTCACATTACAATGTTTTAATGTATGATTTTAAAGATTTTTAATGATTTGAGTTTTTCCTTTGATTAATAAAAATCAATTCATTACAATCTATCAATCTATTGTCCTTCTTAAATAGTTAAATAATGAAATGCAATGATTATGGAAAGTCTTATAGAAATGTAAGAGTAAAAAACTACTATTTTGTTAAGCAGTATTTGTCTCTTCAACCCTGTTTATTAATTATTTCTTTAAGTTTATGAAAAAACTAGTTAAACTTTTGATAAATTTTATCTGAAACGTTTAGAGCAAACATAAGAATATCGATTTTAGTTCAAATTCTGACGTCAAATCACATTTCTGATGAAAAATATTCCGGCCGCTGTCAAAAAAAGGCAAATTTCAGGGTTCAGAATAGAAAAAAGTGTAGGATTTTACGTAATTTTTAGACGAGCAATTATAGAAATTGTGTGAAGGACATCTAATTATTATAGAAATGACTTTAGCACAAATACATATTTTAATCTTATTCAGAGAGCTTCCAGAGTGTCCATAACGGGGTTGAAGAATAATGGTGTCTGTTACGATGAGTGGAACGTTTAGATGGCATGCCGGTGGTAGAGGTGAGTAGAACCCAAAATGCAGACTTAAACACGAGGAGAGGTAGTAGTGGAGAGTGAGATAGACGAGGCACGAGTCGAGGTTGAAAATAACAAGCTTTACTGAACGTGACAAACAATACATAAACGGACTCACAGGATAATACGGGAAGCTTCACAGAAGGAACACAAGGTCGACAGCACACAGGAACAGGGTAACAGGAATAATGAACCAGCAATGGATTCTGGGCAGACAAGACTTAAATACACAAACTAATTAGAGACATGAGGGTGATTGGTGATTAGACACAGCTGTGGTAAAACAGAACTAACACAAGGCTGAAAGAAACACTGGGGAATAAACTAGAATCAAATATACAAATACTGAGACCACACAAGACTAGATCACACTTACAAAACATAGGCAGGAGGAACACAAGACTAAAACAGGGGAAACAATGCAGACAACACAGACCACAAATGCACCAAACACAGACTGGTGAAAATAACATAAAACAGATAAATGGCCAGACCACAGTGCTGCAACACCTGCATCAGGCCACCGGATGGCAGTAGCGTATTGTTTATGAATGGAGGTGCTGAGAGTCCAATGGCCGGTCCAGTAGGACCGGGGGGGTTATAGTCAGGGTGCGAATCATGGGGGAGCTCGGTGAGCCATGGCTCCCTTAGATCAGACATCAGCTCCCCTGAAAACATGATTTGTGAATTTTTGGGGGGTCTCTAATTTACTAAAAATAAATGCTATTTTTGCCATGCATTTCTAATTTTTCTGTAATTTTCTGTATCATCATCGTGTATAATAATACAATTAGGCTATTTTGATGTATGATTAATGATTTGCGCACTAATTCAATGTAATAGACAATAGCATAAATCTGCACTGCAGATATACCCTATATCGGCACTGCAGATATACCCTTCTCGTAATAGATGGCAACATGCTATTCTTGCGTTTACCATTCGGAGCGTGGCGGCGCTGCAGCCTGCAGGCACAAATCAAACTTCATCAAACAAGCGTAATGTCAAAACTTAAACGAAATATCAAAGAAGTAAGCCGTCTAACCAATTTTGGTTTTACAAAGAATGCTGCAGGGACTACTTCTGTCACATGCAGATTTTGAGAATTGGGCAAATCTTTACCATCAGGTCGGTGGCGATAATGTTGCATTTGCCTACTACTATAATAATGTTAGAATCGATGTGTTTGGTCGTGGACTTGTTGTACGGTATTGGTTCATCCGTGTGTTTATGTGTAAATAGGACTGTTGTGTGTGAATTTTAGTGTTGGATCAGAGGGGTTAATCTGAGCATGTGTATTTTAATATGTGCGTCTTCATCATGCCTGCAGACCTGTGTGGTTCTGTAACGTTACTCATACCCAGAGTCATATTCTATGACTCTGCTCATACCTATAGCCTAATAGGGCCCGTGTCGACCGGGGACGTTTTATGAGTTGTCAACTCCTGTCTGGCATTCATTTCTATGCTACAGACGCGACCGGCGCGTTCCTTTTCCCAGCACCGTGCCTCGCGTTTTTGGGCAGAGTGCTCCCTACTAAACTAGTTAAATTTTTGGAGAGGAGCGCGCTCATCAAGGTCACTTTTCTCAACCGACCAATCAACATCGAGGAAGTGGCGGAGCCGCAGCAGTCGCGAGACCCAGGAAAACGCTCTGAGCTTTTTTTTCTGGAAGTTAAATATGTCATTCATCTTGAGGGGTGTTCAGAAAATTAATACTTCTTGGTAAATAAAATAAAATCCCAAAGTCCAAATCGGACTGGATTGGTGGAATGACCCGATCAATCACCCGATAGCGATGCATGTTCACAAACACTGACTCAATTGTGCTGGGGCACGGGAAGGACTTATGTGGACCCTACAAATGGGTGGCATTCCTCTTTAAGGAGAATAGTGAAAATGACTAGACTAGAGCATATAAATGACAAGAGCATATAAATTAAATATACTTGATTAAACTGAATTCCGATGTTCTACCCATGTTGTGTGGAGGCAGTGTTGGAATAAAGAGATGCCATTCAAAACAACAGTATTCATGTGTAATTAAGAGACTAACCATCTGACCCTGGTTGGATTTAAAGCTTAGTCTCTTAGACATGAGCTTGTCACGTCTTAAAGTCCCAATACATGATCTTTTTTAACCATATTGTTAAAAATATTTGGGGTATATTCACATACATTCTTGGTTAGTTTGATCTGTAGATAGATTTTTAGAACTTTCTTAACCCATCAGAGATGGGTGGATAGTAATATGGTGATGATATGTGCAGGTAATTACAGATTGTGAATCCAATCACAACAATAAAGACTGGTGCAGTATGTATATATACAGATACAGATCGTTAGAATGAGCAGGTATTTGTGCAGGTGTCAATACAGAACACAACTATAGTATGTACAGTGTGTGTAATTGCAATTTTGCACACGTTTCCATAACATTAAGAATGTAAAGTTAAAAGAATGGCGTGCAAATGTCCAGATACAGTCACAGATAGCAGTTAGAATAAAACTATAATTTTGCCATACAGGTTCAATCTCTTTTACATATTTACCTATTGTCTAGTGTCTGTATCAAGAGCTGTCAAGAGAATAAAAACTCATCGCCATTGCTATTATTTTTCTTTTTGGTGGGGCCACCCCTGTGTTTATGGTTGTTGGATCACTGATTGGGCCTTTAACACCACCATGACCATCTCATTCTAGCCCCCATCCTTTCAATTTATTCTATTTTACACGTCGACCCATCTGTGTATGGGGCTGTCTCTGTCTGGCACGCTGCAAGCTTACCAAATCTAACTTCCATTAAGCCCCGTCTCTACGAGCCATCTCAGGGCACTTTGAAGCCTTTCTGCTGGTGTTGTCATTTTCAAACAGAGTCCACTTCAGTCAGAGAGCTCTGAGCCACGGCGAGAGAACCATCTGCAGGGACCCAGGTGGTTGGGAGCGGGTTGTGTTATGTGTTATAAGACTTGAATAGGGGTCATGTCCTCACCTTATGGCTCCTGGAAAAGGGGGGGCTTATTTGGAAGCGGCGGCGGTCTCCGGGTCACCAGTGGCTATGTAACGACGGGCCGCATGCCTGCTCACCAGCGAGTATAAGCCCTGGGTGTCATCCAGCCATGTTTGTCCTTAGAGAGGGCTTTAGTACACATTTGTCTTTAAAACTTGCTCTCGATTATCCTGAGGGAGATAAGACGGTTAGCCAAATGAGCAGATGCTGTTGTTAATACCATGAAATGGCATTCATCTGTTCATGGGGTTGGTTCCAGCCAAGCCGCTGCAAACCTCTGATAAAACTGTAATGGCTGCCAGGCCGGTGCAGTTCAGCTGCTGCCGAGCACCTTCCCACGCAGAGGCACATTAGGGATCATTAGGCCACTGTTTACTTTGGCTGATTAGCCTGGCGCTGTCAGGACCGTCAACGTCTATCACCCATTCACTGACTGTGACAGAGACCTGTTGGGTATAATATGGACAATGCTCTCTCTCTCTCTCTCTCTCTCTCTCTCTCTCTCTCTCTCTCTCTCTCTCTCTCTCTCTCTCTCTCTCTCTCTCTCTCTCTCTCTCTCTCTCTCTCTCTCTCTCTCTCTCTCTCTCTCTCTCTCTCTCTCTCTCTCTCTCTCCGTCTTTTATTATTCATATATGATACATTACATTATTGTGGAGGAGGTGGATTTTTGGGTCACATGGTCTGGTCAACCAAGTACAACAGGATACAATGATCATGTGTGACTTATTTAGCCATAAGGAGTGCTCAGCCCCTCATACGGTACATCAAATGGAAAATGAGTAAATAGCAATTAAGAGGTTTAAGTCTCCTTATGGCAGAACAGTTCAATATCTTGGTTGTCTCTGGAGAAAAAAAATACAACACTTAGCATAACCACCAACGCATTTCAGCTCCAGAGAGCCATAGCAATTTATTATCAATTATGTAGCAATGAGCAAACTTTTTTAATTGTCAAAAAGTTTGACAATTAAAATACTCAAAAAGCAATCTCAGTCATCAGATATTTCTAGTTAACTCGATAAACCCTTGATTAGACGTTTAGAAATCGTGGCTCAACTGAAACAACTATTCAATGCATACATTTGAGAAACCTGCAAACATAAGCGCACGCCAACGTCAACATTTGTGTCTGATGAAGTAGATAGATAGATAAACCTTTAGTTCAGGTGATATAGCAGTAAACAGCAATGGCAGTGAGAAGAGAAGGAGAGGAGAGGCACATGTAGGAATACGGATCCAAACAAAGCAGGATAATAAGAATAGAATATAATTTCTTTATTTTTTTTTATTTTTATTACATAAAGATCTTATCAATAATGTCGCTATGCACATAATAGACAGCCCCCCGTATACAGAATCTATGCTAAGTCTACCCCAGGTCAGGTACAAGTATATATAGCTAACCTAAGTCTGCCCTGTACAAATATACAATACTCCATACTACTGTAAGTCTTAGTCTACCCCAGTATAAATAAATAGATTGAACAGATCTCTGCCTTATTAATAAGTATAAATGTACACATACGAATATGATTGAAAATGTTAATGAATTAATGAATGTGTGAGTCCATGTGCAAAGTGTCCCAGCGTCTGTGCAGGGTTCTATAGTTAGTCAAGTCAGTCTGTGGAGCTTGATGGCTACTGGTACAACACAGATCAAGGAGGTTTGTGATGTGTCTGGGGGGGCTGAACATGCTATGTTACATGGCTGAACATGCTCCTCATCTTTGCTAGCTCATCATATAGAGGGGATGGGAGTGCCTGAAAAACAAACCCAATTAGCAGAAGAAAAGAGAATGCATCCATCAGCTGCTGGGAGGGTCTTCACGGCGATAGAGATGATCAATATAAGACAAACGGCAGCAGGATGGGGCTTAAGATCACACTCCTTTTGACGAATGGGTCCGGCATTGTGGCAGTGAAAACAAATCTCTACCTTCTGCCTCCAGGACTGCAATTGCGGTTGTAAGTGACATTCATCAGAATGAGGGGAGACTAAAACAGAGGAGACGAAAACAGAAGATAAATATGGAGGAGTCACAGCTAATTGTAACTCAAGAGAAGATGTGCTGGAGACGCAGCAACACTTAACCCTTTCAGGAGTACAAGCTCATATGAGACTAGAGTTATGAGAACTGAGAACCGTTCTAATGAGGATGTCACAACTGCTGGCCATTGAAAGCAATAGATTTATAAACGTATAACTAAAGAATAAGGCTGGAATTACATAGGACGCTTCTTTGAATGCGCATGCATCTGTGAAAATTATTCGTTTTCAGTGGTTTGGTCGCAGCAGACGAGCATCTCCTCCAAAAGACTTACGGTTCTTTGAGGCAGCGTGTTTTGGAGGCACACCAAGTTGAACACGTCTCAACTTTAGTCACGTTGCGGAGCATGATGATGTCATCCTCTTGGTTACAGAAGTAACCAACCACCCTTAGGTGCGTTCATTTAGTACAGGCAGAGACAACGTATGTGTTTCAGCTATAAGCCTGTAAGTGGAAGTGCCTCTTAAATAGAAGTCCACAGGTTTTTCACTTTAAACTGTCCATGTAGAAACACCTTGTACAATGAATGGACAATGTTCTACTAATCTTAATAAATAAACACTTATAATCATAAACATTTATCCCATCTTGACAACGTTTGAGAGAAATATAGAAATAATATATCTAATAACTAGAAATCATCATAATATCACACCAGACACATAAATGGGAAAATAAATGGTCCATTTATATAGTGCTTTTATCACATTAATCCATTCACTCACACATTTACACACAGACGGCGGAGGCAACCATGTGCAATCTACTCATCAGGAGCAATTAGGGATTAAGTGTCTTGCTCAAGGACACTTTGAAATGCTTCCCGGGAGGAGTGGGAATCGAACCGGAATCTTCTGACCTACCCCCTGGGCCGTGCACCAGGAAAGAAGAGTCTTCTCTTTCATTTACAATGGCATTTTCTTGCCACATTTTGTGCTGCTTACCAATGGCAATGATCTATCACTTCTTGTGCCCTTGTCCTCTGGCCTAAAGCTAAAGTTTCAACTTGACAACATAAACATTCTAAATGGACCACCTTTGATTTCCTGTCAGTTATTGATATAAGCAAACACTGCAACAGAAAATAAATGTGGGTCCAAGCTGTTACCTGCCTACTTTCTGAGGGAAGCAACAAGGAAGACGGACATAATAAGCCTAGCTGAAGGGGTTAAAGAGAGATAGACCTGTAGAAGAAACTTTCGGCTACTGTATATTGTAAAAATAGAAACACCTTTCTTTTGATACTCTTTTGGTACAATTGTAAATATGCCCTGCAGATATCCTCTAGATCCACATGTTTACTTTAAGTAAGCTTGCCTTAGACTATGTTCAGATTGCCAGCCCAAATTGTATCCAGACTGATTTTAGAAAGACATTTTTAGAAATCTGAAGCAAAAGAATAAACGAATCTGATCCAAACCATGGATTTCTAGGATTTCTACAGATAGCATCTCACATAGGTTGCTAAGCTAATTAATTAGTCTAACAGCAATAATGTTACATTAACATAATGATACGCTTTTACCAACTATGTAGCAAATTAGCTAACATTAACGTTAGCTAACATTAATGTTAGTAACGTTACATAGCTTTGGCTAATAGCTATCGCTATAATATATGTGTCAACTATCATCTGACATGGGCGTGCAACCCCAGACTACCGTTAACGGTAGCTAACCTCGTTACCACAGCAACCCATGCAGATAGGTTGGCGATGTCTGGACACAAATCCGATCGGATCACTTGCAAATAAACAGTGCAGACAATTAAAAGATCTGAAGTCTGAACAAAGCCTGGAGACAAAAAGAAAATCGTATCTAGTGTAGAGAAACAAGATTTCCTGGTTGAGGGAACAGACCTTTTTACACCTCAACTGGATTTCTGCAGTAATGAAACAATCTTCCTCTAAGCAGGACCAAGCACAACAAGGGCAACACGGTGCTTGTTCATCCTCTAAAAGCCGGAGCGGCGGCAGACCCAAGAGGCCTGTCAGTGGGATGACATTGCTATGGGCTGCCTAATTTCTCTCACTCCACTCCAATCTGCCCGGGCCGCTTTGTGATCCGTCACCGGAAGAGAGAGGCATTATCCACGCTGTCAGTCAGATTGAGTGACACACACACAGGACCAACACAGCCCAGCGATTGAATCGAAGGAAAATACATTACCGGGGAACAGGCACGGTGACAGACAATACTTGCTTCCAGGTGGCGGAGACCTGGACACAACCCTAATCTGATGATCTACAACTTGTCCCTTGTCTTGTCCATGATAACAGTAGCTCTGTGAAATTAAATGTAATGTGCTGGGATAGACCCTCTCTCATCACTGGTATCTACAAACCATCTGAACAGCTAATTGTTATGGCGAGTTTGCAG
Source organism: Notolepis coatsorum (assembly GCF_963971535.1). Classification (NCBI taxonomy): domain Eukaryota; kingdom Metazoa; phylum Chordata; class Actinopteri; order Aulopiformes; family Paralepididae; genus Notolepis; species Notolepis coatsorum. The sequence goes on from NC_140165.1 coordinate 208,251,792, forward strand.
ATTATCCACTTCGGGATTCGAGTTGAACAGTAAACTTTACATCCAAATGGTGTAAACGTCAGTCATTTGATGATGCTTCACATTAAAGATGACAATGATAAGGAATATGACGAGAATGTTTTAATGTATTGTGTTTTATGTGGGAATGTAATATATTCTCAGACATGTACCATAAGTTCAGTGCAGGTGAAGCACAAATTATTATATTATATTATATTATATATTAAATTATATTTTTAAAACATCCCCCACTGTGTGTCAGTGGTCAGTGGACACAGATGAAAACATATTAACATTAGGTGACAGCGGACCTGACCAGATGAAAACATATTAGGTGACAGCGCACCTGACCAGATGAAATCATATTAGGTGACAGCGCACCTGACCAGATGAAATCATATTAGGTGACAGCGCACCTGACCAGATCAAAACATATTAGGTGACAGCGCACCTGATCAGATCAAAACATATTAGGTGACAGCGCACCTGACCAAATCAAAACATATTAGGTGAAGGTGACAAGGAAGCCACAGACTCATACCCCCCCGACACTCAATTAACCGCCTCGGACAGTTCTTCATACCAGTGGCCATCAGGCTCCACCACAGTGGGCAGGGACTGCTGCCAGACATCGACCTAGAACTAATAGGAACCCAAGTAGGACAATAACACTACCTTATGCATACTGCACCTTATGTGGATACTGTGAAACTGTGAATAATGAATAATGTATATTTCAGTTAGTTAGATAGTAAATTATAACACTACCTTATGCATACTGCACCTTATGTGACACTGTGAAAATATATTTCAGTTAGTTAGATAGCAAATTATATTGACCTATTTGTTTACACTGCTTGTGTTGTTTTCACTACCTGTACCCCCCCCCCCCCTTCCCCCATGCTGCTATGATGCCTGAATTTCCACAAGGGGATCAATATAGGAATATCTTATCTTATCTTAAAAGGAAAGATGAAATTACCTACCTGGGTTCCATCCTATAGAGGCAAATCTTTCCTGTGACAAAATGGGATCCAATGTAATAAAACTAAGTCAACCAACGAACTAGATTCCTGTACCGGATCTCCTCTCTGGTAAACAAGAATACCTTGAAGACTCTAACAGGAGCACTCATTCAAGGGTACTACGACTATGCTTGCACCTCATGATACCAAAGCACCTCAAAGGCACTAAAAACAAGATTACAAACATCACAAAACAAACTGGTCAGACTACTGCTTGACCTTACTCCTAAAACCCACCTTACCCCTGCCCACTTTGACAACCTAGGATGGCTTAGAGTAGACGACAGAGTACAGCAACTTGCAATGGGCCTGGTCTACAAGATACACCACACCACTAAAATACCCATGTGCATGTCACAATACTTCCCAAAGGTCAGTGAATACCACGACCACAACACCAGAGGGAGTTCCACAAATCATGTTCAACCCAGATAAAATAATAAAAAAAAAAATGTAATAAAAGAAAAATCGTCATAACTTAGAAATGAGATTGCATAGGTCTATGAATCGATATTGCGATTCTGTTTCAATTAATTGCCCAGCCCTACAGTGTGTACAGTAAGTTAGCTTGGTGATCATCATTGTGATGTAGGCTAAGCTGGCTAGCTACTGTTAGCATACAAGCTTTTACAAACACTGTAGCCTACTCACTTTTTCATCCACTACTTTTTATCTGATCCAGATGCATAAGTCCACTTCTTCATGTTGCTCAGTTGCTGGGTTATACTTCGGTCCTAATGTTGGCGCAAAGTTTAATTTAGCCTACTGTGTTGTTATAGCTGTACAGCTTACTAGCTTGCTCTTTCACACAGTGAAACCAGTACAGCTGCAGGTCCGTAGGTTAGGTTAAGCTCGGGCCAATCGCAAGTTTCTTTATTAGTTGTCATACAGAAGTACAGAATACTTTTATACAAAATGCTTCTTTCTGTTACATTTTGTATAAAAGTATTCTGTACTTCTGTATGACAACTAATAAAGAAACTTGAGAAACTTGAGATTGGCCCCAGCTAAACCTAACCTATGGACCTGCAGCTGGACCCATTTTGACTCTGCAATGCAGCGACCTCTGATTGGATTTTCAAGGCTGCCAATCATATTCAACCTCCGTGTATTGGATGTCAAGGGCTGTCAATCATTCAATCCCCCATTCAATGGCAAGAGTTTAACTGCACAGACCGTGCTTAGATGACGTTAATAGCCTATTTTGATTGGCTATTATTTATTATTTATTTAATCCTGGGTCAACCTGTGCAGCCATCTGCACGAATATACTGCAGTCATTACTGCAGTGCAGGCCTGCTCAGAGCTGTCAATTTTGGCCATTTTTGAAGAAAAAAAAATGCACTGGCATTTTTTTACAGTGGAAAACATTTCGAATAAAAAAATTAATAACAATAATAAAAATAAAAAAATATATAATTATGTAAATTAATAATTATTATGAATTATGAGTGAATTTGTGTTTCACGTGTTGTCATAGAGAAACCTCAACTGGTTCAGTGTTATAAAGGACATATTTGTGTGCATTTGGCCACAATTGCGGATGCCCCTCGCTGTTGCTACCAAACGTACCTATAACCACTTTATGTAAACATGGCTTATTCAAATGTATGAAATATATAAATAGGGATTGATTTAATTTATACCAGAATGAAGCTATAAAATATGTAAAGGTTCTCTAATCGTCCGTCTCTTAAGCATCTGTGACAGATACCCAGGGGGACAGAATACACCTCCTATCTTCCAACAACGCCATCTCATAATGGGCTTTTAATGGTGGGATAATAGGTTTTATGGAGTAATGAATTCACAGTAATTATTGCCTCGGGTGGCAGGAAAACAGCTCCACAATACAGGAAACCATTCCACTGCTCTCTGGCCACAGTCATATGTTCATGCTGACTCACAAAAGAAATTCAAACTCTGTTATTGCAGGTTCTACAAACAAAGCCCTATATCTTACATAAACAGTTATTAAAAATAGGCATTTATACACAATAATGTAAAACTCATAAATAAAACAGTGTATGCTTTAAAAAAGATAAATGTTGTTGGGGTGGCTGGGTAGCGCAGCGGAGTAAGCGATTGCCTACCACCGCAGAGACTCTGGGATCGAATCCAGCTGTCAGCGGTACCTCCGGCTTGGTCAGTCGTCCCTACTAACACAATTGGCAGTGTTAGCGGGTGGGAAGCCGGTGGGGTATGTATCCTGGTTGTTGTAAAGAGCGACTCCTACTGGTCGGTCGGGGCGCCTGTTCAGCAGGGAAGGGATCTGGGGGATCCTCCCACGCGTTACGCTCCCCCGGTGAGAGTCCTCGCTGTCAGGTGAAAAGAAGCGGCTGGCTGACTCCACATGTATCGGAGGAAGATATGTGGTAGTCTTCTCCCTCCCCAGGCCGACAGTAAGGGGCTGTTCCGTGAAGTCTGTGTTGTGTTTGTTATTTGTCGATGGTTACCTTACTGGCTGTCACACCCTGTATCACCCTGTTGGTACATCCATAATCAGAAGAATCAACACTGGAAACGTGGTCTCTTTCCTTGATGGTTATGTTTATTTCATAAACATAAGACTCGTACAAGAAGTTAGACCAGGTCTTAAGATACCAGACTGTGAGTTCAACTCAAGTTTTCTTTCTCCTCTCTTTTCACTGCTTGGCTTGCGTCCATGGCTGCTCCACCCATGGCCTCGCTGGTTTATTGGTTTGTACTGGTCTCGTTGTCTTGGCCTAATCTAATCTCAATCTGCAACCCCGGGCTCGTGCGACCAATAGCGTCGCGTGCCAGCCCCAGGTTGGTAGAGTGCAGAGTGACAGCTCGGTTGACCAATCACCCCAATCCCAGGGTCGCTACATTACCTCCCCACAACAAAGTCCCTCGCCCCAGGGACAAACACAATTTTCCACCCCAATACCCCGATAAACACAGTACTCCCGTCACTGTCTTAATAACTGCTAAAAAACCACCAGTACTCAAACCCACACAGTACCCAAATCCCCAACTCCATAACTGCTAAACACACACTGTACACACGCAGGTGGCACTACTGCTGTACACACGCTGCACACACGCAGGTGGCACTACTGCTGTACACACGCTGCACACACACAGGTGGCACTACTGCTGTACACACGCTGCACACACACAGGTGGCACTACTGCTGTACACACGCTGCACACACACAGGTGGCACTACTGCTGTAAACACGCTGCACACAGACACGCACAGGTGGCACTACTGCCATACACAGCAGAGAGTTCCAGGCTCTGTACACAGCAGAGAGTTCCATTTAACCATGGCTCTGTATAGCAGAGAGTTCCATTTAATCATGGCTCTGTACACATGGGGCATATGTCCGTACGCCCACTGGGTCAGGCTTTCAATGTCATTGGCCAACCCCTGCAGTGGCTCCGCGGGTCTTTCAGCGTCTTCGCTGTCGAGCCTGCCATCGTGCCATGGCCGCCGCCATGTTGTGAGGAGGACCTTTAAGAAAGTGAATATCAGGAAGGCAGCAGGACCAGACGGTATCCCCGGCCGCGTCCTAAAAATCTGTGCTGACCAACTGGCCCCGGTATTCACTAACATATTCAACCTGTCCTTAGAACAGTCTGTCATCCCCACCGGTCTGAAAAAGTCCACCATTATCCCTGTACCCAAAAAATCCACGCCCGCTTGCCTCAACGACTATCGCCCTGTAGCTCTCACCTCCATAGCCATGAAGTGCTTTGAGTGCATTGAGAAGCTAGTGAAGGACTACATCTGTTCCTCCCTCCACAACACCCTGGACCCCCTGCAATTTGCATATCGCCCCAACAGGTCCACGGAGGACGCCATAGCCCATGTGCTGCACACAGCAGCATCATACCTGGACAAAAGGCAGTGGAACAATGTGAGAATGCTATTCATCGACAATAGCTCAGCATTCAATACCATTGTCCCCTCCAAACCCGTAGCCAAGCTCAGGGACCTGGGCTTGAACTATGACCTCTGCCAGTGGGTCTTCGACTTCCTTACTGGAAGACCCCAGGTGGTGAGAGCAGGCAACTGCATCTCCTCATCCGTCACTCTCAACACAAGGGCCCCCCAGGGCTGTGTTCTGAGCCCCCTCCTCTACTCAACACAATTAACTTTTTACTACGGAACAACAACACAATTATCAAGTTTGCTGACAACACAGTCGTGGTGGGCCTGATCTCTGCAAACGACGAGAGGGCCTACCTGGAAGAGGTAGAGGACCTGGCGCGATGGTGTCAGGAGAACAGCCTCTCCCTGAAAGTCAGCTAAACGAAAGAGATGATTGTGGACTTCAGGAGGTCGGGGGCCAGGGACTACAGCCCCCTCAGCATCGACGGGGCACCGGTCGAGAGAGTGAGCAGTTTTAAGTACCTCGGAGTCCACATATCCAAGGACTTGACATGGACCGCACACATTGACAGTGTAGTGAAGAAGGCACAGCAACGCCTCTACTTCCTTAGGCACCTAGGGAAGTTCAAATTGAGTCAGAAGATCCTCAAGAACTTCTACTCGTGCACAATAGAGAGCATCCTGACTGGTAACATCACCTCCTGGTTTGGGAATAGCACCGCACAAGACCGCAGCAGACTACAGAGAGTGGCACGTTCAGCCGAGCACAAAATTGGAGGTGGGCTTCCCACTCTCCAGGACGTTTATAACAAGCGTTGCAGGGCCAAGGCTAAGAAAAGAATCAAACAACTGCCTCTTTGAACTGCTGCGGTCAGGCAAGCGCTACCGGAACCTCATGGCCAGTACAGAGAGACTCAGAAGGAGCTTCTATCCCCAGGCCATCAGGATGCTCAATGACAATGACACTATGTAACAACCCATCATCTACACACACTGCACACACGTCCACATGTACACTCACTTTAAACAAACACTCACCTTACCACTCACTTTATTCACTTTAGACACTTTAACAGACTTTATATTTATCTATTATTAAAGAGATTTGCACAACATTCATACCTCATTTGCACCTGTTAACAGAAATGGCTATGGGGCGACAATAATATGTACAAGAGGCATGGTTTCCATTTGTGGCCTTGCTCTGCTGGCAGCGGTTTATTCATTCACATTGACTCATACCACAACAGCTCATGTGTTCTCCTCTCCGGGAGAGGCATGTGTGGGAAGAAAAAAAAGTAGGAGGGAACCAAGACTTATATACTCCCCAACCTGGTATAGACAGTAGAAGCTCCGCCTATAGCGCCATCCAGTGGACACAGATATATATGCAGTCATGGGAGTAGTAGAGGACAGTTACAGTTAGTTACAACCATACATACACCCTCTAGATTCAACAGCACCCTACCCCAAGTTTTGTACCTCTGCATTCTACCTCACTGTTACTCATTTTACTCTGTATTGTATATTGTATATATGTGGACTTTACCTACTTTTTACTTCTTAATTTGTTTGTAATTACTTTCTTTTTACTGTATGTAGCACACTCTCAGGGGCGCATACAGAAACAAGCATTTCATTATAAAGTATTCTGTATTTTGTTCTGACAAATAATAAACAAACTTGAAACTTGAACTTTGTTTACCTCGCGTCCCCTTTGACCCCCATCCGGCGGGAAGCGGGACCCTGCGAAGAGTCGATGAAAAACTCTTGCCTAGGCCGGCAGATAATTGGATAATATTTTCTCTCAAATCATTGTCCATGTCTTCCGACCACTCTTCTCCGTCCTCTCCTTTTTCTCTCTTCACTCTCCCGCTGCAGAAATCCATGCCGCCGTGCTAAATCTGATGCTAACTGAAGCTAAGCTATGCTATGCTAAGCTAACGCACTCTTCCCTCAACACTTTTCATTTATTATTTTTTCTCTTCACTCTCCCGCTGCAGAAATCCATGCCGCCGTGCTAAAGCTGATGCTAACTGAAGCTAAGCAGTAGGCTACGCTAAGCTAACGCACTCTTCCCTCGACACTTTTCATTTATAATTGTTTCTTCTGACACCAATGTAACGTCCTCTCTATTAAATGACTCACCGAGGCTGTTGTTTCTCAGTTTGTGTTTATTCAACGTAGTGGATATAGGTCTCAGTACAAAAGAGTACATCACCTATGCTTGTAATTTGTAGACTAATCTTGAACTTCCCATACACCATTATTTTGTTTCATAATGCAGAAGGAAGGAACAGCTCCCTCCTAGCGTCAGTCAATGGCCTCTAACTACAGACACTTAAGACCCCTCCGCTCTAAATCTTCTCTCCACCTCAGACACACTATCCGAGCTCCTGGGGGGGTCATTAAAGCGAAGCAGGCTATTCTCTGTCCTCGCTCCACAATGGTGGAACGAACTCCCCACCACAGTCAGGACAGCTGAAACCCGCCAAATTCTCTGCCGTCTACTAAAACACACTTATTCAATCCATATTTGAAATAAAAAGATATATTAACCTTCCTACTGTCTTTTACTATCATGCACTTTGCTACTAAGTAATCTAACTTGCCTATATTACTACCTACTTTGCTAAATTATGTCTATACTATACTACTATTCACTCAAGACTGTAGCACTCAAGTTTGACACTGTTTGACGAATGTTACTTACCCTTAGCTGCCAGACTTGTACCCTTCCTGCTGACTTGTTGTACAGAATTTGTAAGTTGCTTTGAATAAAAGTGACGGCTAAATGACTAAAATGAAAATGTAATGCAATGTAATTGATTTGTACCGACTCTAACTTTAAGCATAAACTAGTTTCTCAAATGTCTGGCATACCTGCACATTTCTATGACCACTTGGCCAAAACAGTGGCTGGCAACGCAAATTGTATTAGGATATATTGAAGAGCTGTTATCAAAGATAAATCAAAGATTAAAGTCCTGTTTGCCATCAATAGCCAGAGTTTGGAGGCCAAGTTGCCAGTGTTGCTGGAATAGAGACAACATAATACATTTTGAGCCCAAGACATCTCTACTTGCCTTGCTAGCTGTCAGAAGCTGTTAATGTGAACAGCTTTATTCTCCTTTTTGTCCCACTCCATTTACTTGCGTCACTTTACGTTAGGAATGAATATTAGACAGCATGAAGCACATGGAGATTGCTAATTTTATTCCCAAACCACAGTGTCAGGGATATTATGGATTCATCCTGACCGCCACCACGTCTGCTGCTACTGCCGTGTCTGAGTAGCTGTCATCTTTTTCAAATTTGTGGGGCACATTCATGACCTCTAGAGAAAGAACCCTGTTGATTTTGGTGGCACCAAGATCGTTCCTCTAGTGCCACCGTCAGGCCAAATTGGCATATTGGTGTCATTTAAAAAAATATATATATTCCCTGTTCCAACTAGACTTTTCCCCTGATTCTCATCAAATCTGCTGTCATGGGGCACAAAGAAGGCATTCAATTAATACATTTTTTCCCCAAACAAGATATCTTGGCTGGGCCTGAAATTACCCAGAATACCACACTGATCATGTTAATCTGTGTTGAAATAGAAGCTGTGCGAGCAGATTAGGTAGTCCGTATGACCATATAATACAAATATTAAGTCTGCTGAGCCTAATGAGGTTGAAATGGTCACCTTGTGTTTCAATTAGGGCAAAGTTAATAATTTGTGCTATATATATGGTAAAGTTAGCACGCTAATAATTTGTTAACGCAAATGTGTTAATATGTCAAAGAATGTGCAGTGTTAACACTTTCAGTGCCACCAGGGGGCGCACGATTTAGTGCTTGAATGCCACCATCGGCGCCAATGTTAACGTTAATATCGCCTAATCTATGTTTTAAATTATGGCTATGTGTCTAATCTGCCCGTCGCTTATCAAAGAATCATCTTCCAGTCAGTGTTGTCAAGGCAGATTGTTTTTTTATCGCTTCATTTCCATTTGAGAGCATTTTGAAAAGGACCCGTTTTGAGGTGAAAAACAGCCCATTCTGTGATAATCGCCTTTTACTGGAATATTCCAGAACGTTAATATTTGTCGGCCTATTTATGAATCGTTTTCAAATAAACGCTAGATGATCAATAGTATACGTGCACGCACGCACGTTCGAGGCGCGCGCTGATAATAGCTGCTTTCATTTCCTCGTGGATTTTACAGTGAAACAGCTGGAGCACATATCACAAAAAAGCTTATATCTTCATGAAAACGAGTCTGATTATCCTAACACTGATAACATAGATTCCTTACCTGACATCAGATGGTATCCAACTGGTATATTCCAATTCCTGATCACCATTCGAAAAAATCGATAAGTGTATAGATGTAACGTGTATACAGTAGAACTCATGATCCGTGGGGCTCAGAGCCCCCTGAATGAACTCTGGTACTCCGGCTGCATGGGTGAGAAGTGAAATGTGGACTGGAATTTTTTTTTCCCCATCCATTTTCATTGAGTCCATTCCAAAAGGGTGATTTACCATCTGGGAGACGATAGGGGGCGCTTTTTTCACATCTGATCGCCGGCGGCCCTTGGGTATGCTAGGATAGGCTCACGTGATGCAATATGATTTCAGATCGCTAAAAAATAATAATAATAATAATTCAGAGAAATCTCGTGAGTGGCTTTCAACGTAACTATCGTAAACACGAGTTTGCCGTGACTGGCTCTCAAAGTGTTAATACACATTTGCGTTAACAAATTATTAGCGTGCTAACTTTACCATATATATAGCACATTTAAATTAAAAAAAAATAAACATGTAAACATTTACATTCAGTCATACTAGTTCATATATAAAAAAGAAATAGAAATGTAATTTTTTGTGACCCTTTATTTTTCCCCATGTGAGGTTGGACACAATTACATTGTGTGATTGGCTTTACAAGTGTGAGGGATCCAGGGATTACTTACCAATGTACTTGCACTAGCTTTGTTTTTTTGGACAATATTTGTAATTTTGGTTATTTATTTTAATTTAATAAACATACACTTGTATAAAGCAAGCGTATTGATAAGAGTATTAACAATACATACTTGTCTTGTAAAACAAATGAACTATGGACAATCAGACAATTAATCACAATCCAATATTTGTATCCATTGACAGCCCTAGTTCAATAGCAGGATTTGTTCACAGACAATTCAGAGAATAAACAGAGTTTTGGATTAGCCCTGTATAATACACTACACTGATATCTTTCATGAATCAAATCAAATGTATTTGTAAGGCCCGACAACACACGTTAATGTCCCCATGGGCCGGACACGTCTTCTTTAAACAAGTCAAGAAGAAACATCACAATAAATCAAGAACAAAACAAAAACACCATGAAGTCCAAACTATTTAAAATAAATGAATGCAACACTCCCAGACATATCCCACATGAAGGTAAGGAAAACCTCACTAAAACCTGGCATTAGGAAAAAATGCACCACAGGCAATGTGGAGGAGAGAAACCTTAGAAGGGTCGTTCAAGGGGGGATCTCCCTTCTTAGATGTCGGTGATAGTAGTGTTGCAATAAAACAGGCGAAACAGTTGGTAAGCATGCACACATACATGTAATGAAACAGATAAGTGCATGCAATAGCAACTGAACATTTTGAAAGATTGAAAATAGAGCTGATGGCGGATCTATTTGAGGCATGGGGACGGCGCAGAGAGGGTCGCATCCTCCCGGTCATCATCACGGGACGTCCACCACTCCGGTCATCACCACGAGACAGCTACTCACAGGAAGACAGGGAGATGAGACAGGCGTTAGACAGTTTGCATGATTGTGATGGGCGGACATAGCAATAGATACATGTGGTAAGCATATATGTGAATATAATAGATATATGTAGTGCTGTATTGTGTTTTACTGTATTTGGTGTGCAATGCATCACTTGAGGTTTATTTGTTTATGGATCCCCATTAGTCTACACCAGGGGTCGGCAATTAGGTTTGGCCGTGGGCCAATTTTTCCCCAAGCCATTGAATGGCGGGCCAGAACCAAAAACAATGGCTAATTTAATATAATGATAGTGAAAAATGCAGCACCGCGGCCAGTGCATAAGTAACACATGAACAGCAGATCAGTAGGATGGGCATTTGATTTTCATGCAGCACCGCAGCGAGTGCATAAGCAACACATGAACAGCAGAACAGAATGCATGAAAACACGACTTACCATAACTGCCCTGGGCTTGTTTCAGTCCTCCAAAATCCCTGCTAATGTTTGAAACATGTCAAATGTTCACTCGCCGCCCTCCAATTCCAGATTGGCGTTGAATGCAGCTATTTTATCTGCCAACTTGAACACAGTTGTCATCATTGCCTCGTTTGCTATCTTGTCGCCACATATTACTGTATGCAGAGAGGACGTCGGCACGAAAGAGTCACCTGTTGCGATAAACCCGTATTTTAAGTACAGTTCAGATTCAGATTCAGATAACTTTATTCACCATTTTATACAGGTACCAAATGGAACGTGATTTGACATTACAGTGCATACTTTTTTCACAATTAAGAACAATACAACAGTAATTAAATTATTTTAAGTAAAGTGCAAAACAGGACAGAACAGTGAGACAACAATAAGACTGTGAAAGTGCGGTGGTTGGGGACATGGATACAGTGCAACACAAAGTTCAAGTCCAGAAGTCCAGCCCTAGCAGCTCGCCATAGAGGGGGGGGGGGGAGCAGGGGGACACCTGACTCGTTTACCAGGTGAGCTGCTGAGGGGAAGAAACTCAGTCTGTGGCGGGACTTTAGTGTCTTGGGCAGCCGTAGCCGCCTGCCGTGGGAGAGCATGTTGAAGAGGTTGTGACCCGGGTGGGCGGGGTCTGCCATGATCTTCCTCGCCCTCCTCAAGGCTCCTGTTTATTAAAAGAAGCTTTATGTGGGCGGTTAGGTGGTCGAGCGGAGATTGCGTTCGTCACCAGCCCCGGAGCTGTGAGCTTGGTTCGCCTGTTCGAATCCAGCTCACAGCTCCGGGGTTGTCACCAGCTTGGCTGGCCGTCTGCACTGATACAATTGGCTGTATCAGAGGGTGGGAGAAGCTGGCGGGGTGGGTCCGGGTCGTTGTAAACAGCGACTCCTACAGTTCGGTCGGGGCGCCTGCTAAGCGCGGATTGGACGTGAGGGGGATAGTGTGGTCCTCAATGAGAATCCGCGCTGCCAGGTGAAAAGAAGCGGTGATTGGCTGGACGTGTGTCGGAGGAAGCACGTGGTAGCCTCCACTCTCCCAAATTATCTGACTGTGGGGGGTAAAGCGCAGCGACCAGAAAGGGACTGGGAATTGTCATACGACTAACATTGGGATGGGAGAAAATCGGAGGAAAATGGAGGGGGAAAAAGACCAATAAAAAAAAAAAAAAAAAAAAAGAAGCTTTATGTGTCTTGGAGGTCGTAGGCTCCTATTCTGGCTCCTCAGTTGGTATTTCCCCTTTGCAAAGAAGCTATCCAAAGACGTTTTTTTTTTTTTACACATTTTTGCTGGTAAAAGACTACACGTGGCCCGGTACCCGAACACGGAAGTGAAAGTGTGTTAGGGAAAATATACAGTCAATTGACTATAGTGACAGACATAGATATGATGAATAGATAGAAGCGCTTCTCAAAGACACTCTGGCGTCACGAGTGAATATTTCCCATGCGTAAAATAAATATCATATTCTCAAAATAAACTGACCGGCCACAAATTATTGCTGGTGGGCCAATTTCGGTCCACGGGCCGCCTATTTTTCGACCCCTGGTCTACACCCATGGGGTCCGAACACATAACTTACAACATTACAGTACATTACAGTAATACAAAAACAATAAAAACATAAGAAACACTTTAGCCTAAGTACATTCTCAATATCTTTAAAATGTCACAAAAAAGGCTCCAGCCACAAATACAATACTAACTAACTAAACTAACAATACTAACTAAATAAATCAGTAACTCAACTGTATTTCATTATTCATAACGATAGGTTATAACTATAACCAAGTTCTGTTAGTAATGGTGACCAGGGGCGGACCTAGCCCATTTGGCGCCCTAGGCGAGATTCACCACTGCGCCGCCCCCCCCCCCCCCCCCCTCCCCCCAAAAAACGTTTTTTTTTGTTTTTTTTGTTTTTTTAATTTCTTTTTTTTTTTTTTTTTTTTTTTTGCTTTTTCCTTCATAGTTCTCTAACGTTAGTCTTTCTTTCCTCAACGTTCAATTCTATAACCACTTGACCGATACCCATCAATGCACAGCGCTCTAGCATGTTCTGACTGTGAACACCTAAAGCTGAGGCTCAGACCGACCGACCGTTTTAGATTTTTGGCTCATTTTCCCTTATGTTAGAATTTTTTTAATGTAAAAATAATGGTTGCAGATATAGAGGGGGGCGCCAAAACTGCACAGATTTTTTTTTTTTTTTTTTTTTGGCGCCCCCCTCTGGGTGGCGCTCTAGGCGACCGCCTATATCGCCTGTAGGAAGGTCCGCCCCTGATGGTGACGCTCTGCGTCACTTCCGCACTGTACCTCGCTTGTGCACGCGCACTGAATAAAATTCCACAATGTACCTTTATATCCCGGTATTCGTCTGACCACACCCCCATCAGCTTACCTTCATAAGCAGGTGTGTGGCCATGGCCACCTACTCGCCTCCTTCCCAAGCTTTCACCACAAGGTGAGATCAAGGGCTGCAGCGGCATCGGACGCCGAGCGTCACCATTACGAACAGAACTTGGTTATAGTTATAACCTATCGTTCTGTATCATAACGGCTCTCGCTCGGCGTCACTTCCGCACAAAGGGAGGCCGAGCGAGAGCCATCGGCCGACAAATACACCCCGCTGAGGCCCCCCACAACCATCAGATCAGGGAGGGCCGAGCCCCCCCGACCCCCCCTAATGGAGGGAACCCCCCCTATTGGAGGATCACGGGAGGGCGACGGACCCGACTGTGCGAAGAGGCACTCAAGCAACTCAACGCACAGGGTGAGCAGACCGTGGCCTGACCCCACGACTACACACACGCACAACCCGCATGCCACCCGGGAACGAACGGAAGGAACGACCTCGTTACTGCCCCCAGAAATCACGGGGTCAAGAGCAAACCCAACCCCGTGGCAAGGCCGTAGCAGCGGAGCGCGAAGGAAGACCCAGACCCACCAAAGGGACTGGATCCCCTGGAAAACGGGGGCCCGGAGAGGTCCATGATGCCCAGCATCAAGACCCCACCAGGTGGTCACTTAGTGACACCGCCCCCCACATCGCCAGCGTATTCGGACAAGGCCGCTCACAAGAGCGGGCCCTGTCCCCCCAATAGCACACCGCCTGGCACACTGACCCTGCAGCACAGGTAGTCAGCATGGCCGTAAGCACCAAAAAAGGCTTACCACGGAAGCAGGCAGTGCACCGGGGAAACCAGGCAACATGTTGTAACCCGAGCCTGGAGCACTGCGGATGAGACAGGCGCCAGAGGGGTCAGCTGAAAACAGCCGCGCCGGCGGAAGGGGCGTATGCTGGCGTTGTTGATCACCATGACAAAGCCTTCCTTAATGAGGCAGCGAAGGCTGACATGATTGGCAGACGTCATGAACGTGCAGGGGCACACTCAACCGGGCAACCCGGGAGTTGACTCTGCTCCAACACACCAGAGAACCAACCACCCAGTCGTTACCCTATGCGGTGGTTGGTCCCATAACCCCTCAAGAAAAAAATCCAAAACGTACCTGCGGGCACTACCGCAGTACAAGTGTTTCAGTTTCCAACAGGGTTATCCCAGGCCTACGGGTCGACGAAACATTACTTCGGACCGGGCCCGGCGATACGGGGAGCACAGGGTCCCCCGAGGAGGTCAAAGACCACCCCAACAGGCCCCTCTTCGCCATGCGTAAGAGAAGAGCGAAAAGAATGGAGAACCAGCCCCAAGCACCCCGTACTTGGTATTCCCAGGAGGTCTCCCAACCAAGTACTAACCAAGACCAACCTGCGTAGCGGCCGAGATCTGACGAGATCGGGCGTGTACAGGTTGGCACGGCCGTAAGCCATTACGACAGTGCAGAGTACAACGTACCCAACAAGGGTCTCCATAGCGCCTAACCCTGTGACACCCGGACCGACCTGGCATTTCTCCCCCTGGAAAAAGCGCAAGTCCCTCAGGGTACCAGAACAGCAGATCTGCATCCCCGGCGGACAATGGGTTTAACTGATCCGGACCAGCGTGACCAGAACCAGTCCCGTGCCCTAACCACGCCGACATGCCTACTCCAAGAGAAGGGGCAGATATGCGTGTTTGACCTTAAAACATGAAAAGAAGGCGCCACCCAGCCGTTCGGTGCGAACCGCGCCCGGTGGCCCACCCCCAGGACGTGAGACCCCTCTACATATGTTCAGATCCATTCCGTCATCATCCCCCAGATATGAACGAGAATCCGTCGACAACCAACATAGGTCGTCGGAAGAGGAAAAAACCCCCATCCCAGTTGCTTTATAAAAACGCTGTTTTAACCCCAAGCAACCAAGGCGCACCAGTCAGTCGCCTGATGTTCAACAGAACACCCCGAGCTAGCACTATGTGTGCATCGGGCATATCCACATCAATAAACAGGCTATTTAGACCTTTCATTGAATCCCCAAGGCGCCCAGGGGAACGACAAGAGGGGTGTGATGCTCCCTAACCCCAACTCCTTTTAATAAAAAAGAAGGAAGCATCAACAGCATAAAACGCAATCTGCACAGCCGGGAGTAAAAACTGTTTATATTTTTACATCCAGTCACCCCTTATTTAGAGGGTTTAGACCGAAAATCCCCAGAAAGCCTTCCCACATGAGTCGTAGTATGAAAAAGACATGGCAACTGTGAGTCACGTGACCAACTGACTCAAGTTTACACATAAAATCGAGCGTAGCAGACCCGTAAGCCCTACGCTCTAACCCGACACTTTGACACCACAGACCTTACATAAAGATCTAACTCACGGAAGCCGTCGTCATAGCAACGTATATGTTATGACGGGGGGAAACCCCGCACACAACTCCTGTTTGTAATAGGAGCCGCGTCAGGACAACCCTCCCCCCCCCCCCCCCCCTCCCCCGCCAAGTCGTTGAACGGCTTGGCCCTGACTGGCTCAACAGGAGATGAGAAAAAATCCCCTCGACTAATCAAGTGGGAAGGAGGGGTTTATTCGGCACCCCCTCACAAAAAACCCTTTACCCCTCCCTACACACAACAACAACTGTAGCATTTGAGACCTTTGGTAGAACGCTAATGCATAGCGTAAGCTAATACAATGCACGCTACCCACAGACTGTGAACAGGATTTATAACAAAACCAAGTCGTGTGTGTGTGTGAATCCTACACCCGCATTCTATGTTGTACATAGAAAAAACACTGACAGATAGTATAACGGCTAGGCCGTGGAACGTGTGTATACGAGTATTACTGCAACTAACACAACAGTGTTGTGGATCAACATTACTTTGTGTAAGCAACAGATCATACAACCAGCTTCTACCTGCATGTGGAGCGTCAGGCTAAGATAGAACCTTTCTATGACTGAGTGTATGCTTGCAGACCTTGCTTAATCTCATAACACGAACGTAACTCATCCCTCAATGTAAACAATGCAGATTCACATTTCGCAGCCTCATCATACGTATTGGTGAAGAAACACACAGTTTGTTTGGCCAAAAAATACAATCCCCCTTTAAGGGGACTTTTTATTTAGGCACAAAATATGAGAGGGCCGGGGAGGGGTATAGAGGGGACCACAGGGGGAAAAAGTCACTAATTCAGCGGCGTCTGCTGCCTCGAGCCGCTCGGGTTTTGCCACCCCGAGAAGCCCCGGAGGGACGGTAGACAATCGGCTGCTGGTCTCGTCGATCCCTACCGTCTCCTCCGGTCGTAGATGGGCCGTCTCTCCTCCTGGCCTTCTTGGATGGGCCAGCACTGGCGGCGGAGGCAGTGGTAGGCACGGCGGAGGTAGCTCGACGTCGTGGAAGCCTTCTGACTCCACCGGCGAGGACGGGAGGCGGAAAATGGGGTTGGAGAACGGATCTCTCCTCTGCCATCTCTCTGCACGTTGAGGTCATCAGCTGCAGGGCCTTCCCGAATAGTCCAGCATCGGAGAGGTTGGCCGTCAGAAGAGGGGCTCTCTTCTTCTCTGGCACACGGGCCTGCTCCAGCCAAAGGTGGCGCTGGTTCAGGGTAGCCAGGGCGCGCACTTTCCCAGCGGCTATGGCCTGCACCTGGGTAAGATGCAGGACAGCTGATGAGGCCGAGGTGGTTCCCCGACATCCTCGAACAAGGCGCCCCAAGGAGACATTTCACCCCCCTCCAGTGCTACCTGGACGGGTGGGATACTCGCCTCCACTGGGCCTTCAAACAAGAATCCGTCCGCCTCTACCATGTAATCCTCAGTTTCCATAGGGCATGCAGAGACCGACGCATCCTCGCTGGTCTCCAGCAATTCCCCAAACCCAGGCCGTTCGCGTCTGCAGGACACCATCTTGCGACGTGAACGGGCAGACGCAAAAAATTTGCGTCGCAAATCCTCCGGAACGGACGATTCCCTGGAACCAGAGAAACCAGAGTTGGGATCAGGCCACCGCCGGAGCGACGGCACCGATGCACCGGCTCCTCGGAGAGGCAAACTACCCATCGGCTGTCTCCCGGGCTTGGCTGGCAACCACGAAAGTGGCAACAGCCCCGCACCAGAACGCACGACGGAGGCGGGAATGGAGAACCGCTGGTGAAGAGTGGGTCTACTCTCCGAGGTAGACATTATGACTTAGATTTTTCTTTTTGAATATTTATGAGAGAAGAAAAAAATAAGCACAATGTAAACACGTCTCAACTGTCTTCAACTTAGCAACCTCGTCAAGTGGGGATCTACCAAAAGCACTTCCTTGTGGTGAAAGCGAAGAAGGAGGCGAGTAGGTGGCCACACACCTGCTTATGAAGGTAAGCTGATGGGGGTGTGGTCAGACGAATACTGGGATATAAAGGTACATTGTGGAATTTTATTCAGTGCGCGTGCACAAGCGAGGTACAGTGCGGAAGTGACGCCGAGCGAGAGCCGTTACGATACAGAACAGCATTTTTTCTTTTTAAAAAGTTAATTTGTTGCTGATCATCATCATCTTCACAGGTATACAATTCCAGTTTGCAGCCGCTCTATACATTACGGTTCTATTAACACTTTCAGCACCACGCTTAATCCCCATCTATACCAATAGATGGCCAGCTTAAAATAGTAGTTTCCGCGGTGATTCACGATGTTTGCAGAGCTGTGTGTTCTGTATTATAGCTGTGGAGACAATGGTGTGGCTCATTTGACAGACACTCCTTGTGTTAGGATTTGGGGAGAAAATAACCCAATATGCGGACAGACAGATGAACGGAGACGGTGGTTGCTCTTCTCAAAACGGAGCGTTCTATTTATTTTAGAACCAAGATAGCAAGAGTATTTTACAGTACAAACAAAAAGCAAAAGGCACAGCCGAGCTGGCGCTAGAGAAAAACACGAACTATTCACGAAAAACAAAGATGCACAAAAAACGGAATACTAATATTACTTACTACGACTCAATACAAAACAGCAGGGCAAGGAAGACGACAGCAGTGACACGACAGGTAAGGGAACACGGAGGTATGACGCCACAAAAGAAGTGAGGACAGACCCACACTTAAATACCAGACTAATTCTAATTGACAACAGCTGGCAAGCCAGTCCAAAACAGAGAAACAACCAAACTAGACACAAAAGCATTATTACAATAACACAACCAGACAGGAGGACAACATCACACAAGGGAAGGGAAAGTCAACAACAACACACACAATGAAACCACATTAATCATATTAATCATATTAGTCAACACAGGTGTGTAGGGCGGCTACGTGGCGTAGTGGGCAAGGCGCTCGCCACAAATGCAGAGACGCTGGGCTCGCCTGTTCGAGCCCAGCGCTCCACATTGCTTTCAGTTTAGCTGGTCGTTCATACTAATACACATTGGCCTTTGTGGACAGCGACTCCTACAGGTCGGTTGGTGCGCCTGCGCAGTAGAATCAGGAAGTGTCGGGGGCAGCGTGAGCCTCCCACGCGTTACTCCTCGCCACTGAGAGATCGAGCTGCGCAGGTGAAAAGATGCGACTGCTGTTACCTCAAGTACCGGAGGGGACTTGTGCTATGTATGACTTAGTCCACATTGCAGCCGGCTTGTGGGAGGCAAGAAACAGCGTTCGTGACAGGGGAGGGTTGAATTGGATGATACGAAATTGGGATGGGAGAAAAATATAGAAAAATGGGAGAAAAAGTGGATAAAAAAAATAAAAAATTAGTCAACACAGGTGTGATGATCGCCTGCACCATCTGAACCATCTGATGGTGACCAGGGAGGTAGGAGACCAGGTAGGAGACCACTGTTCACATTGTGATGACTGTTCACATTGTCCTGCCTGGGACCGTTTATACCTTGTAGTGCAACATGGAAAAAATTGTTTGTTTCTATACACTGTAGTTTGTAGTTTATTACATGCTAAACATCGCGCATTTCCGAGATAATCCAGTATGTTTTCATAGAACGCGAGATAAAACGTGTTATGTGCAATGAGCCCGAATCGTTCTGGTTGATTCTCTGAACCCCCAAATACTCCCAAATCAAAGGTATATAACATGTACATATGTACCTTCACAAAATCATCAAGCGAGGGGGGGGGGGGGGGGGTTCGTTTTAACTCAAAACTGTGATCGTGTTTGCCGAGCATGTCTTACGTCCGGTAAAACACAGAACTGTGATCGTTAGAAAAATACGTGTCAGGTTCGGTAAAATAGACATAGAATATACCTTACCTTAGCCAGAAGGTATTCCAAAAAGAATAATTCCAAGGGATTGCATCGCCATCGCAATTACCAGTGTATATTTCTATACACGTTTTGATGGTAAAATACGCTTAGGCAACGGAATTTTGAGGCGATCAATGTACAGTAGGGAGCCCCTACAAAAAAAAAAGGGAAGAAGTGTATCCATGCCAATGCAATTCCAGTTCAGACACAGACTATACTGCCACCTGGTGATATTCGATCGGCATTGCAATTCCAACATATACAAATGACCCAGGGACAGCTAGAATGACCCGGATGATGATTTAGAATGGGGATCAGAGGAAAAAGATTGAAGGATCTAAAAACGTAATATTTCGTGTTTGGTGCTCAACCGCTGTCGAGCAAACACGTAATATTACGTGATTGGCGCAGAAAGTGTTAAGTGCATTTGTTCTTGGTAGAGGTAGAGTAAAATGAAGACCCACATGTGTCTGGTGACATAGCCATGTCTAGTATTGGTGGGTTGTAGTTCTGACCACAAAAACTTAGGTTTACCAATTTTATAAATATGAGGTGGGGGAAATAAGAACAGAAAGGCTTCAGAAGTGTGGAGAAATTGCACGTTATTTCTAGTTCATGTTCTGTGTTGCAGGGTTTCTAATTGAATACTATTTCCTCTTGCAAAATGGAAATAATAAGGGTAATCTACTCTTGGCTTTATGAACCATTTAATTTTGGATGTCTAACCAATTTAAATTAATGCTGCTGTGGGAATAAAAGCTAGCAGTTTTCCTAATATCCAATATTATAGCCTAATTATGTCCAGGAATGACTCAATATTATGGAATCACACCAACTGCTGCCATGTCCACCGAGGCAGAACCTATTGTAATGGAAATGTTATCTATGTCCATCTGTGTTTAAGGCCATGTCCAGACTAAAACGATTTTGGTCGTATCAGGCAAAGTATTTGATCGTTTGCACCTTTCAGCCACACGGAACTGCGTTCTGGCCAGGGGCGTTTTTACGTTTTTAGGGTTAGAAAACATTGGGGGCTTCAGCCCGGGGGGGTGGAGGGGGGGGGGGGGGCGCAGAAATACGCAATTTTAGAGTAATTAGAGATGAATACTGAATAACTAGAATCATTAGAGGTTCTCAAAGTGAGGTCCAGGTCCATGAGAGGGATCTGGGCGGTCCCCATAGAAAATTCAAAGTTAACAGGACCAAATCATCAGTTTCTTATTTATTTATTTAACCTTTATTTAGCCAGATAAAACATTGATCTGGTCCAAGAAGCCCCAACAGGAGTACAAATATACATATATACACATATATATACATATATATATATATATATATATAATATATATACATATACTGTACATACATACACACATATACACCAATAACAAAATAAAAACACAGTTAAGAATCATACACATAAGCAAATAAACAAACAAACAAACAAACATATGCACAGCCTATGTACAAAAGAAATAAACAGTTCATCTCTAGTCTTTACCGTTTTCTTCAATTACATAAACACTCAAATCAAAAGTATTACACAATTATCAAAACCTTACACTCAAGGAGCAAAATATACGCCCAGATTTGCACCCCTACAATGTCAGCCTCACTTTTTGCAAAACAATACACACAGTGATTTGCAAAACACTAAACACACTTGCATTACATTAGACACAGATGTCAAATTACCACACATATGAGCCAATTGGTTAAACACAGCCATCAGATGCACAAACACACCATTGCTTAATTGTAGATACACCAATCAGGTTTAAGCACTACACTGTAAACCCGCACGTTCAAAATAATCAATTAGTTTGAGTAGGGTATACTCAATATTCTATGAAAGTTCTACTAACTTGAATGTCTTGAGTTCGTGTGACGTGTTCTTATGTTTTGAGTAAATAAAACTCATCGTTTTTGATTGACTTGGAACTATTCACATATTAAGTAAGTATAATGTAAAAGCATAACTTAAGTACAACTTAAGATAATTAAGTAGATACAGACTCTAAACCACATTATGTTTTGAGTAAATAAAACTCATAGTTTTTGATTGACTTGGAATTATTCACTTATTAAGTAAGTATAATGTAAAAGCATAACTTAAGTACAACTTAAGATAATTAAGTAGATACAGACTGTAAACCGCATTATGTTTTGAGTAAATAAAACTCATCGTTTTTGATTGACTTGGAACTATTCACATATTAAGTAAGTATAATGTAAAAGCATAACTTAAGTACAACTTAAGATAATTAAGTAGATACAGACTCTAAACCACATTATGTTTTGAGTAAATAAAACTCATAGTTTTTGATTGACTTGGAATTATTCACTTATTAAGTAAGTATAATGTAAAAGCATAACTTAAGTACAACTTAAGATAATTAAGTAGATACAGACTGTAAACCGCATTATGTTTTGAGTAAATAAAACTCATAGTTTTTGATTGACTTGGAACTATTCACTTATTAAGTAAGTATAATGTAAAAGCATAACTTAAGTACAACTTAAGATAATTAAGTAGATACAGACTGTAAACCGCATTATGTTTTGAGTAAATAAAACTCATAGTTTTTGATTGACTTGGAACTATTCACTTATTAAGTAAGTATAATGTAAAAGCATAACTTAAGTACAACTTAAGATAATTAAGTAGATACAGACTGAAAACCGCATTATGTTTTGAGTAAATAAAACTCATAGTTTTTGATTGACTTGGAATTATTCACTTATTAAGTAAGTATAATGTAAAAGCATAACTTAAGTACAACTTAAGATAATTAAGTAGATACAGACTGTAAACCGCATTATGTTTTGAGTAAATAAAACTCATAGTTTTTGATTGACTTGGAACTATTCACTTATTAAGTAAGTATAATGTAAAAGCATAACTTAAGTACAACTTGAGATAATTAAGTAGATACAGACTGTAAACCGCATTATGTTTTGAGTAAATAAAACTCATAGTTTTTTATTGACTTGGAACTATTCACTTATTAAGTAAGTATAATGTAAAAGCATAACTTAAGTACAACTTAAGATAATTAAGTAGATACAGACTGAAAACCGCATTATGTTTTGAGTAAATAAAACTCATCGTTTTTGATTGACTTGGAACTATTCACTTATTAAGTAAGTATAATGTAAAAGCATAACTTAAGTACAACTTAAGATAATTAAGTAGATACAGACTGAAAACCGCATTATGTTTTGAGTAAATAAAACTCATAGTTTTTGATTGACTTGGAACTATTCACTTATTAAGTAAGTATAATGTAAAAGCATAACTTAAGTATAACTTACGATAATTAAGTAGATACAGACTGAAAACCGCATTATGTTTTGAGTAAATAAAACTCATCGTTTTTGATTGACTTGGAACTATTCACTTATTAAGTAAGTATAATGTAAAAGCATAAATTAAGTACAACTTAAGATAATTAAGTAGATACAGACTATAAACCGCATTATGTTTTGAGTAAATAAAACTCATCGTTTTTGATTGACTTGGAACTATTCACTTATTAAGTAAGTATAATGTAAAAGCATAACTTAAGTACAAATTTATTAACAGATTGCAGAATGGGTATAGAGGTGTGATAGGTGTGATAGGTGTGATAGGTGTGATAGGTGTGATAGGTGTGAGAGGTGTGATAGGTGTGATAGGTGTGAGAGGTGTGATAGGTGTGAGAGGTGTGATAGGTGTGAGAGGTGTGAGAGGTGTGAGAGGTGTGATAGGTGTGAGAGGTGTGATAGGTGTGATAGGTGTGAGAGGTGTGAGAGGTGGATAGGTGTGAGAGGTGTGATAGGTGTGAGAGGTGTGATAGGTGTGAGAGGTGTGATATGTGTGAAGGTGGGATCGGTGTGAGAGGTGTGATAGGTGTGAGAGGTGTGAAAGGTGTGAGAGGTGGATAGGTGTGAGAGGTGTGAGAGGTGTGAGAAGGTTAGGTGTGATAGGTGTGAGTAGGTGTGATAGGTGGGATAGGTGTGAGAGGTGTGAGAGGTGTGATAGGTGTGAGAGGTGTAGGTGTGATAGGGAAGGTGTGAGAGGTGTGAGAGGTGTGAGAGTGTGAGAGGTGTGAGAGGTGTGAGAGGTGTGATAGGTGTGAGAGGGTGGAGGTGTGATAGGTGTGAGAGGTGTGAGAGGTGTGATAGGTGTGAGAGGTGAGTGAGAGGTGTGAGAGGTGTGAGAGGTGTGATAGGTGTGAGAGGTGTGAGAGGTGTGATAGGTGTGAGAGGTGGATAGGTGTGAGGGTGTGAGAGGTGTGAGAGGGGGTG